>NC_053024.1:535339647-535514113 GCF_003073215.2 Triticum urartu
GTCAACGGAGGAAGGAAGACTCCAGTATTCGAGGGAACACTAGAGAACCAAAGTGCTCATTGGGACGATTTCATGAAATTCAAGGATTCGGAATTATCTAAGGATCGGTCGAGAATAAACAAGGCCAATGCCGCAAAAAAGGATAAGTTCCATAAGCTGGGGCCAGGTGGCTATGCGGTGGGAATGCCTAAGTGGGATAAGTCTGAGAAAGAGATGCTGGATGCAGGTGTCACTCCAGAAACATTGAGCTGGCCCCCCAGGTGCAGGACTTGGTTCTATGCGCATGGGGGGAGTTGGACCCGAAGACAGGCAAAGTTTCGAAGAAGGCATGTCTGGACGGAGCCGAAGATAAGCTACTTGTTGCAATAGAAGAGGCTCGATCCGGGTTGTTCGAGCCCAACAGAGAGAACGACGAGCTTACGTGTGCCCTGGGAAATCCTGAACACCCGGGAAGAACACGAGGCATGGGCGCTATTCCGTGGTATGAGGGGTTTTCAAACTGGAATGCCGACTACAGAACCCGTGCGAGAAAGAAGATTGCGGAGGAGAAGAAGAGGAAGATGGAGGAGGAGCAGAGGAAGCTGGACTATGAACGCCTTCAAGGCCTAGAATCAGCGCACACGGACTTGGCAATCAAATTCCAGCGGCAGCAGGAGCAGATCGACTCACTTAGCCAGCAAAGGGGGTCTCAGCAGCTAGCGGATGATCCACCAATGGATAGCACCGTCCCATCCATGTCGAGAAGCAGCGTGGGTTCCGCCCCGGGCGACGCATTTCTGGATAGCTACCGAGTGGATGACATCATGGAGAACACTAACTGCGAGCTACACTTCAAAATGAAGAACATATCCATGAAGGTGGCGGATGCCCTTGCTTTTACAAATCCCCCCGAGGCAACCTTCCATTGCAACCCGATTCCAGCGGGCTATGCTCGTGTCTTGGTTGATGAGGTGGTGGACCAATATTCGGGGCTAGAGCTTGACATTCCTGGAGGTGACGATGAGCACACACAAGGAGAGGCCAACCATCGTATCATCCTATGGAGAAAGGATTGCATCATCTTTCAAAGGCCACCGACACCGCGTCATCCGACTCCTCGTCGCAGTCCGCCACCGAGTCAGCAGACTCCCGCTCCTCCAAGTCCACCAACGCGTCAGGCCACTCCTCCTCCAAGTCCGGCACAGCTTCAGGACACTCCTCCTCCAAGTCCGGCAAAGCGTCAGGCCACTCCTCCTCCAAGTCCGGCACAGCTTCAGGCCACTCCTCCTCCAAGTCCGGCACAGCTTCAGGCCACTCCTCCTCCTCCAACTCAGCCACGTCAGCCGTCTTCGCCGCCTCAGCAATCACGGAAGAGAGCCGCCTTAGCTATGGTGCGTAGCGGTACAAGTCGAGGTAGTACTGCAGGGACAGGCGGAGGCAAGCGATTTCAATATGGTCCAAGCCTCGCGCCTCTTCCGCAGAGGCCTTACGACAAGTCCGAGGAGGAAAACGTAGCCATATCGAAGGCCGAGGTGGAAGCTCATTTTGCACCGAAACCGCCAAGGGAGAAAGTGCCTGTGGAAAAGATTGACCACTTCATTCGTATGGCTAGACCACCAGCTCCCAAGCCTGTTGACACAGACTATGAGCGCCACCTCAGGAAGTTAAATCGAGCACGTCTACAGAAAGAGGCGAGCTCGAGCTCGAGCAAATCAGCTGGCAAAAGGAGCGGTAAAACCGTTCCCCAGTTGGGAGAACAGGCGGCGCAATCAATCCCCCCGCTTGTTGTGCCAACAACACATGAGAGTAGGCGCGCCCAATATTATTGTGGGCAAACCGTTAAAGTTCTCGGGGTGGGTGATGTGGTAATAACCAAGGAGCATATTGCGCAGGCTGAATCGATCAAGATCACTGTTGGACAACTCCTCGATATCGAGCCCATGTCTCCGACTAGAGAGGAGGAAATAAAACGGAAATATGCCCGAGGCCAACCTTTGGTCGAGCCAGAGGAGGTCAATAAGCTCCCAACGAGAATGTATGAATTGCATCAATGGTACATGGACATTACCAAGATTTCCAATCGAGAGTCCCTCATGGTGAATGTCAACGAGGAGCATTACTACCATAAGAAAGCTGTGACCGTTGAGTATTCAGAACTTTTTCAGCTATACAATAAAGACGCACTCGACAAATCTATCGTCAGTTGCTATTGTCTGTAAGTGATTTCTTTCTGTAATTTAAGTCTCAAGCTAGCTGATCATTTTGATCAATCATTACCTGTAATTATCCTCACTATATTCTTTTCTATGGTATTATGCAGGATGAAGATTTATGAAATGAAAAAAGGTGGACGCTATGGCATTGGGTTCGTTGACCCAAATACCATTAATGAATACACATGGAAAATAGATCCATATGACGAAAAATGTGTAGAGGAAAGCATGCTACAGTTCTTCAAGGAACTCAAATACAATGAAGATATACTACTTCCTTACAACTTCCAGTGAGTCACACTGTCTTGTACTACAAATTCTGTTTTTCCCTACTAGCTATAGCTACATGTTTTTGCTTACATATGCCCGCTTAATTAAGACATGCAAACGTGTGTGCATGCAGATTTCACTGGATCTTGTTAATCATTAAAGTTGATGAAGGAACGGTTGAAGTACTAGACTCGCTACTTAAGAAAGCAAGTGACTACACCATCGTGAAGGGGATAGTCAACAGGTAATTTCAATCATTATTAACTATATCTCGGCCTATTTAATTAGTTCGTCATTTCCTGATAACAACTATTTAATAACCCATTTATTCATTTTCTTTGTCGGCGGGCAGGGCTTGGGCAAAGTTCATCAGGGTCACTCCGGGCCCATGGAAACAAAGTCTGAAATGGTATCGACCCAAGGTAAGTAATTAAGTAGTACTAGCTAGCTGCCATCTCTTTAATTATCATGCTTGATTAATTATTATCTGATCAAATTCCATTCTCGTAAAGGCCCTGAAGCAGGTGCCGGGGAATGATCTATGTGCATACTACGTTTGCGAGAACATTCACATGATGGCGTCCGAAAGGAGCAAATCTCAAATACAGGAGTGGGTATGATATCGATTGTCAGAACACTATTCACAATTTTTACACCATTATCGATATCTAGTCACACAACTAATACACATGCATATTGATCTCCTTCTTAACAGTTCAAAGAGGTGCGGGACAAGCTCCTAGCACCGAACTGCATAGAAGCAATTCAAGAGGAAATAGCGGGATTTTTGCTCGACCAGGTCATAGATCCCAAAGGAGAATACTATTACCCGCTACCGCCCCAATGAACCACTTCCAATTGTTATCGTGCTCCGAAGGCACCAATTAGCTAGGCTAATGCCACTGGTTCCGAAGGCACCAATTAGGAGAAATTGTATATATATATACATGTGTGTGTATGTGTGTGAATTAATTAATGGTGGTTGTGAGACATTCGATGATATATATATATATATTATGATTGGTTCTACTAGAAATTCTATTTATATATATGCATAACGTGTACAATATGTAGTATCGTAAAATACCAGCAAACGAAAAATAATTAAATGGAAAACACAAAATTAAATGAAAAAGAAATCATAAACCCAAACCCCCCCCCAACATTTTAATACCGGTTGGTGACACCAACCGGTACTAAAGGGCTCCCTGCCCCCGAAGCTGGCTCGTGCCACGTGGTTGCCCTTTAGCACCGGTTCGTGCTGAACCAGTACTAAAGGGGGGGGGGGCTTTAGTGCCTACATTTTAGCGCCGGTTACCAAACCGGCACTAAAGGGCCTTACGAACCGGTGCTATTGACCGGTTCTGCACTAGTGAATTGACATAATTGAGCATAGTTATGAGAATATCTAGGTATGATCATGTATATAGGCATCACGTCCAAGACAAGTAGACTGAGTCCTGCCTGCATCTACTACTATTACTCCACTCATCGACCTCTATCCAGCATGCATCTAGAGTATTAAGTAAAAATAGAGTAACGCCTTAAGCAAGATGACATGATGTAGAGGGATAGACTCATGCAATATGAAGAAAACCCCATCTTGTTATCCTCGATGGCAACAATACAATACGTGCCTTGCTGCCCTTACTGTCACTGGGAAAGGACACCGCAAGGTTGAACCCAAAGCTAAGCACTTCTCCCATTGCAAGAAAGATCAATCTAGTAGGCCAAACCAAACTGATAATTCAAAGAGACTTGCAAAGATAACCAATCATACATAAAAGAATTCAGAGAAGATTCAAATATTATTCATAGATAGACTTGATCATAAACCCACAATTCATTGATCTCAACAAACACACCGCAAAAAGAAGATTACGTCGAATAGATCTCCACAAGAGAGGGGGAGAACATTGTATTGAGATCCAAAAAGAGAGAAGAAACCATCTAGCTACTAACTATGGACCCGTAGGTCTGAAGTAAACTACTCACACTTCATCGGAGAGGCTATGGTGTTGACGTACAAGCCCTCCGTGATCGATGCCCCCTCCGACGGAGCTCCGGAACAGGCCCCAAGATGGGATCTCGTGGATACAAAAAATTACGGCGGTGGAATTAGGGTTTTGGCTCCGTTTCTGATCGTTTGGGTGTACGTGGGTATATATAGGAAGAAGAAGTACGTCGGTGGAGCAACAAGGGGCCCACGAGGGTGGAGGGCGTGCCTGGGGGGGCAGGTGCGCCCCCCTACCTCGTGGCCTACTGTTAGTTGGCTTGACGTAGGGTCCAAGTCTCCTGAGTTGTATTCGGTGAGAAAATCATGTTCCCGAAGGTTTCTTTCCGTTTGGACTCTGTTTGATATTCCTTTTCTTCGAAACCCTAAAACAGGCAAAAAAAGCAATTCTGGGCTGGGCCTCCGGTTAATAGGTTAGTCCCCAAAATAATATAAAAGTGGATAATAAATCCCAATAATGTCCAAAACAGTAGATAATATAGCATGGAGCAATCAAAAATTATAGATACGTTGGAGACGTATCAAGCATCCCCAAGCTTAATTCCTACTCGTCCTCGAGTGGGTAAATGATAAAAACAGAATTTTTGATGCGGAGTGCTACTTGGCATAATTTTAATGTAATTCTTCTTAATTGTGGTATGAATATTCAGATCTGAAAGATTCAAGACAAAAGTTCATATTGACATAAAAAATAATAATACTTCAAGCATACTAACAAAGCAATTATGTCTTCTCAAAATAACATGGCTAAAGAAAGTTATCCCTACAGAATCATATAGTCTGGCTATGCTCTATCTTCACCACACAAAATATTTAAATCATGCACAACCCCGATGACAAGCCAAGCAATTGTTTCATACTTTTGACATTCTCAAAACGTTTTCAATCTTCACGCAATACATGAGCGTGAGCCATGGATATAGCACTATGGGTGGAATAGAGTGGTGGTTGTGGAGAAGACAAAAAGGGGAAGATAGTCTCACATCAACTAGGCGTATCAATGGGCTATGGAGATGCCCATCAATAGATATTAATGTGAGTGAGTAGGGATTGCCATGCGACGGATGCACTAGAGCTATAAGTATATGAAAGCTCAAAAAGAAACTAAGTGGGTGTGCATCCAACTTGCTTGCTCATGAAGACCTAGGGCAATTTGAGGAAGCCCATCATTGGAATATACAAGCCAAGTTCTATAATGAAAAATTCCCACTAGTATATGAAAGTGATAACATGAGTGACTCTCTACTATGAAGATCATGGTGCTACTTTGAAGCACAAGTGTGGTAAAAGGATAGTAACATTGTCCCTTCTCTCTTTTTCTCTCTTTTTTTATTTGGGCCTTTTCTCTTTTTTATGGCCTCTTTTCTTTTTTTATTTCTTTTTTCATCCGGAGTCTCATCCTGACTTGTGGGGGAATCATAGTCTCCATCATCCTTTCCTCACTGGGACAATGCTCTAATAATGATGATCATCACACTTTTATTTTTCTTACAACTCAACAATTACAGCTCGATACTTAGAACAAAATATGACTCTATGTGAATGCCTCTGGCGGTGTACCAGGATATGCAATGATGCATGAGTGACATGTATGAAAGAATTATGAACGGTGGCTTTGCCACAAATACTATGTCAACTACATGACCATGCTAAGCAATATGACAATGATGGAGTGTGTCATAAACGGAACGGTGGAAAGTTGCATGGCAATATATCTCGGAATGGCTATGGGAATGCCATAATAAGTAGGTATGGTGCCTGTTTTGAGGAAGGTATATGGTAGGTGTATGATACTGGCGAAAGGTGTGCGGTATTAGAGAGGCTAGCAAAGGTGTAAGGGTGAGAGTGCGTATAATCCATGGACTCAACATTAGTCATAAAGAACTCATATACTTATTGCAAAAATCTACAAGTTATCAAAGAAAAGTATTACGCGCATGCTCCTAGGGGGATATATTGGTAGGAAAAGACCATCGCTCGTCCCCGACCGCCACTCATAAGGAAGACAATCAATAAATAAATCATGCTCCGACTTCATCACATAACGGTTCACCATACGTGCATGCTACGGGAATCACAAGCTTCAACACAAGTATTTCTCAAATTCACAACTACTCAACTAGCATGACATTAATATCACCATCTCCATGTCTCAAAACAATTATCAAGTATCAAACTTATCATAGTATTCAACGCACTCATAAGAGAGTTTTTATTATTAATCTTGCATACCAAGCATATTAGGATTTTAAGCAAATTACCATGCTATTTAGGACTCTCAAAATAATCTAAGTGAAGCATGAGAGATCAATAGTTTCTATAAAACAAATCCACCACCATGCTCTAAAAGATATAAGTGAAGCACTAGAGTAAAATTATATAACTCAAAAGATATAAGCGAAGCACCTAGAGTATTCTAACAAATTCCAAATCATGTATGGCTCTCTCAAAAGGTGTGTACAGAAAGGATGATTTTGGTAAACTAACAAAAAAAGACTCAAATAATACAAGACGCTCCAAGCAAAACACATATCATGTGGTAAATAAAAATATAGCTCCAAGTAAAGTTACCGATAGAAGTAGACGAAAGAGGGGATACCTTCTGGGGCATCCCCAAGCTTTGGCTTTTAGGTGTCCTTAGATTATCTTGGAGGTGCGATGGGCATCCCCAAGCTTAGGCTCTTGCCACTCCTTGTTCCATAATCCATCAAATCTTTACCAAAAACTTGAAAACTTCACAACACAAAACTTAAAGTAGAAAATCTCGTGAGCTCCGTTAGCGAAAGAAAACAAAAGACCACTTCAAGGTACTGTAATTAACTCATTATTTATTTATATGGGTGTTATACCTACTGTATTCCAACTTCTCTATGGTTTATAAACTAATTTACTAGCCATAGATTCATCAAAATAAGTAAACAACACACGAAAAACAGAATCTGTCAAAAACAGAACAGTCTGTAGTAATCTGTAGCTAGCGCAAGATCTGGAACCCCAAAAATTCTAAAATAAATTGCTGGACGTGAGGAATTTATCTATTAATCATCTTCAAAAATAATTAACTAAATAGCATTTTACAAATAAAAATTACAGCAGTTCTCGTGAGCGCTAAAGTTTATGTTTTTTACAGCAAGTTCAACAAGACTTTCCCCAAGTCTTCCCAATGGTCCTACTTGGCACAAACACTAATTAAACACAAAAACACAACCAAAACAGAGGCTAAATAATTTATTTATTACTAAGAAGGATAAAAAAGCAAGGAATAAAAATAAAATTGGGTTGCCTCCCAACAAGCGCTATTGTTTAACGCCCCTAGCTAGGCATAACAAGCAAGAATAGATCTAGGTATTGCCGTCTTTGGTAGGCAATCCATAAGTGGCTCTCATAATAGATTCATAAGGTAATTTAATTTCTTTCTAGTAAAGTTTTCCATGCCTTTCCTTAATGGAAATTGGAATCTAATATTTCCTTCCTTCATATCAATACTTGCACCAATCGTTCTAAGGAAAGGTCTACCAAGAATAACAGGACATGAAGGATTGCAATCTATGTCAAGAACAATAAAATCTACGGGCACATAATTCCTATTTGAAACAATAAGAACATCATTAATTCTTCCCATGGGTTTATTAATAGTGGAATCCGCAAGGTGCAAGTTTAGAGAGCAATCATCAAAATCACGGAAACCTAACAAATCACACAAAGTCTTTGGAATCGTGGAAACACTAGCACCCAAATCACATAAAGCATAGCATTCATGATATTTAATTTTAATTTTAATAGTTGGTTCCCACTCATCATAAAGTTTTCTAGGGATAGAAACTTCCAATTCAAGCTTTTCTTCATAAGATTGCATCAAGGCATCAATGATATGTTTAGTAAACGCTTTATTTTGACTATAAGCATGGGGATAATTTAGCACGGATTGCAACAAGGAAATACAATCAATCAAAGAGAAATTTTCATAGTTAAATTCCTTGAAATCCATAATGGTGGGTTTAGCAACATCTAGGGTTTTAATTTCTTCAATCCCACTTTTATCAAATTTAGCATCAAGATCAAAAGATTCAGAATTCTTGGAACGCCTTCTAGGTAAAGGTGGATCATATTCATTACCATCATTATCAAGATTCATATTGCAAAACAAAGATTTAATAGGGGACACATCAATAACTTTTAGATCTTCATCATTATTTTCATAGGAACTAGAAGAACACGCTTTTATAAAGGCATCTTTCTTAGCACGCATCCTAGCGGTTCTTTCTTTGCACTCATCAATGGAAATTCTCACGGATTTGAGAGACTCATTGATATCATGCTTAGGTGGAATAGATCTAAGTTTCAAAGAATCAACATCAAGAGCAATTCTATCAACGTTCCTAGCCAAATCATCAATCTTAAGCAATTTTTCTTCAATCATAGCATTAAAATTCTTTTGCGAAGTAATAAATTCTTTAATATTAGAATCAAAATCAGAGGGCATCTTATTATAATTTCCATAAGAATTGTTGTAGGAATTACCATAATTATTAGAGGGATTACTAGGATAAGGCCTAGGATTGAAATTTCCTCTATACGCGTTATTACCAAAATTGTTCCTACCAACAAAATTCACATCCATAGATTCATTATTATTATCAATCAAAGTAGACAAGGGCATATCATTATGATCAGAAGAAACACTCTTATTAGCAAATAATTTCATAATTTCATCCATCTTTCCACTCAAAACATTAATTTCTTCTATCGCATGCACCTTTTTATTAGTAGATCTTTCAGTGTGCCATTGAGAATAATTAACCATAATATTATATAGGAGTTTAGTAGCTTCTCCTAAAGTGATTTCCATAAAAGTGCCTCCCGTGACCGAATCTAAAAGATTTCTAGAAGCAAAATTCAATCTGGCATAAATTTTTTGTATAATCATCCACAAATTTAAACCATGAGTAGGGCAATTACGTATCATTAATTTCATTCTCTCAAAAGCTTGTGCAACATGTTCATGATCAAGTTGCTTAAAATTCATAATATCGTTTCTAAGAGAGATGATTTTAGCGGGAGGAAAATACTTAGAGATAAAAGCATCTTTGCACTTGTTCCATGAATCAATACTATTTTTAGGCAAAGACGAAAACCAAGCTTTAGCACGATCTCTAAGCGAAAAAGGAAATAGCTTCAAGTTAACAATATCATTATCCACATCTTTCTTCTTTTGCATGTCACACAAATCAACGAAGCTATTTAGATGGGTAGCGGCATCTTCACTAGGAAGGCCGGAGAACGGATCTCTCATGACAAGATTCAGCAAAGCAGTATTAATTTCACAAGATTCAGCATCGGTAAGAGGAGCAATCGGAGTGCTAATATAATCATTGTTGTTGGAATTGGTGAAGTCACACAATTTAGTATTATCTTGAAGCATCGCGACAAACAAGCAAACTAACACACAAGCAAACAAAAAGAAAGCGGACAAAAAGGGCAAATAGAGAGGGAGGATAGAGAGAGAGAGCGAATAAAACGGCAAGGGTGAATTGGGGGGATAGGAAAACGAGAGGAAAATGGCAAATAATGTAATGCGGGAGATAAGGGTATGTGATGGGTACTTGGTATGTTGACTTTTGCGTAGACCTCCCTAGCAACGGCGCCAGAAATCCTTCTTGCTACCTCTTTTAGCACTGTGTTGGTTTTCTCCGAAGAGGAAGGGATGATGCAGCAAAGTAGCATAAGTATTTCCCTCAGTTTTTGAGAACCAAGGTATCAATCAAGTAGGAGGCTACACGCAAGTCCCTCGTACCTGCACAAATAAATAAATCCTCGCAACCAACGCAAATAGGGGTTGTCAATCCCTATAGGGCCACTTACGAGAGCGAGATCTGATAGATATGATAAAGATAATATTTTTGGTATTTTTATGATAAAGATGCAAAGTAAAATAAAGGCAAAGTAAATAACTAAGTAGTAGGAGATTGATATGATAAAGATAGACCCGGGGGCCATAGGTTTCACTAGTGCACTACAAAAAAAATACACTTCCGTGATGATACGTGTTTGTCACAGTAGGTCGCTTTTTTGTCATGCATGTACATCCATGACAAATTTATGACAGAATCAAGATACTCATACCTGTGCTGTCGTAGAAGTGTTCCATGACATTACCAAAATTATCATCACGGAAGTGTCCACTTCCATGACAATAAATCGCGCGTCACAGAAGTGCTTTCGTCAAGGGTGACCGACACGTGGCATCCACCGTAACGGAATGCCGTTAAGCTATCAGGTCGGGTTTTGGATCCGATAACCCGTTAACAGCCCCGACCAATGGGGATTTTCCACGTGTAAAATCATCATTGGCTAGAGGAAACACATGTCGGCTCATCGTTGGGACAGATGTCATCCACTCACTAGACAGAAGGTGCCTATGATACGTCGACACGTGGCACGGCCCAACAGTGGCCCATTCCTGTGAAAAGGCCGGTCCATTTGACTTGGTCAAAATCTGGCGGGCCGGCCCATGGAAAGCCTGTTAACGGCATGTTCGCATATAGCCCATTTACAGCCCGCTAACCCAAGGCCCGTTACACCCTATCCGAATTAGGCCCAACAGCGTCATCTGGGCCGTCCAATAGATTCCAGCCCATTTTCACTTCTGGCCCATGTATAGCCCATGACGTCTTTCGGCCCATATGAGGCCCTTTGTAACTCTTGGCCCATTAGCGGCCCGTGCTGAAGCTGGCCCGTAATGAACAGTGTATCACTTTACACCCATTAACGGCCTGTGGTGAAACTGGCCCGTAATGAACAGTGTATCACTTTATACCCATTAACGGCCCATTATTCCGTTGGGCCGTCTCCAGCCCATGTTATCTTTCGGCCTTCTCAGAGCCCATTTATTCTTGGGCTCATTTCCAGCATTCGTTTACTTACGGCCCGTTACTGTCATTTTCTGCTTGTGGGCCAAATTCAGCCCGTGGTTACAGTCGGCCCGTTTGTGGTCCGTTAATACGTTGGGTCGTTTTCATAGCGTCATCAAATACGGCCTATTAACGATGGCCCATTATGGTCGGCCCATGAACGGACGATTCCAACTCTAGGCCGTTTACGGCTAGAATGTGGTCTGTTTGGCCCATGTTTGGCCAATCGATGATACGGCCCGTAGATGGCCCATTGATGATACGGCCCGTAGAAGGCCCGTTGTTTCTACGGCCCGTAGAAGGCCCACTGTTTCTACGGCCCGTAGAAGGCCCACTGTTTCTATGGCCCGTAGGAGGCCCAGTGTCACTACAGTAAATATTAGCCCATGGTTATTGTGGACTAGTTTTAAAAAAATAGGTTATTGCAGCCACTAGCAAACCGCAGAAAAAGAACTGCACTGACTACAAGCAAACAAATAAACAAGACAACAAGGAAATAAATAAGCAAGCAACTTACACTAGGCTATCACAGCTATTACACATATTACATCCACTGGGCATCAAAGTTCGCCACCAGTGCAAATATAGGGAACACAGCAGCATATAAACGCCGCAGCAAAACAAGTCCAGAACTGAAACCACTTCAGAAGAGCTCAAGAAACAATATCCTGGGTACCCATAATGCTGGCAAGATGCTTAGCAAGCTTATTAAGTTTCTCTTGTTTGGCGCTTAAGTCCTCCAGTGCTTGCTGTTGCACCAGAAAGTATGCATCTGAATTCTGCAAGGACTTTGTCGGTGTCAAAACCGGCGGATCTCGGGTAGGGGGTCCCGAACTGTGCGTCTAGGCCGGATGGTAACAGGAGGCAAGGGACACGAAGTTTTACCCAGGTTCGGGCCCTCTTGATGGAGGTAAAACCCTACGTCCTGCTTGATTAATATTGATGATATGGGTAGTACAAGAGTAGATCTACCACGAGATTGGAGAGGCTAAACCCTAAAAGCTAGCCTATGGTATGATTGTTGTTTTGTATGTTGTCCTATGGACTAAAACCCTCCGGTTTATATAGACACCGGAGAGGGTTAGGGTTACACAAAGTCGGTTACAATGGTAGGAGATCCACATATCGTATCGCCAAGCTTGCCTTCCACGCCAAGGAAAGTCCCTTCCGGACACGGGACGAAGTCTTCAATCTTGTATCTTCATAGTCCAGGAGTCCGGCTGAAGGTATAGTCCGGCCATCCGGACACCCCCTAATCCAGGACTCCCTCAGTAGCCCCTGAACCAGGCTTCAATGACGACGAGTCCGGCGCGCAGATTGTCTTCGGCATTGCAAGGTGGGTTCCTCCTCCAAGTACTTCATAGAAGATTTTGAACACAAAGATAGTGTCCGGCTCTGCAAAATAAGTTTCCACATATTGCCATAGAGAGAATAATATTTACACAAATCTAATCTGCTGACATATTCCGTAGTGTGACATCGCACCACGGCCAAGCCTTTATTCGAATCGTTTTATTGTCCCACCTCAGCGTTTCATGTGAGGCGGTTTCCTTGGCACGTCTCGTCGAAGCAGAGATCGTGTCCCCTTATTCCGGGATTCTCATCAATACGGGCGTGGGTAACCCAACCGCGCCATTGATTATGGTGCTTGGAGATAAGCGAGTTTTACCAGGCTGGTGGGGACACGTAGTTGCGTCCACCCATATAAGGGGATAAGGATCCACCTTTTCACCTACGCCTTCTTCCTCCTTTGCCTATCCATTCTCGCGCACTCGAGCTCTAGCGCGCAAGTCCGCACTCCCCACCTCAACCTTCTCCAGCCATGTCCGGAGCGGGAGGCAAGTGGATGGTCTCCTCCGTCACGGAGGGACACATCAAAAAACTGAGGAAGGCCGGATACTTGTCTAACAACATCGCGTACCGGCTTCTCGAAGAGGGGCAGCTCCTCCCCACCCCAAGGCCCCATGAGAGGGTAGTGTTCCTTCCCCACTTCCTCCGCGGACTGGGCTTTCCTATCCACCCATTCGTCCGGGGACTCATGTTCTACTACGGCCTGGATTTCCATGATCTGGCCCCGAACTTCATCCTCAACATCTCGGCGTTTATCGACTTGTGCGAGGCCTTCCTCCGCATCCGCCCCCATTTCGGCCTATGGCTCAAGACTTTCAATGTCAAGCCGAAGGTGGTGCGCGGCAACCAGGCGGAGTGCGGAGGCGCCATGGTGTGCAAGATGCCCAACGTCTTATGGCTCGAGGGCTCCTTTGTGGAGACCCTGAAGGGGTGGCAATCGGGGTGGTTTTACATCACCGAGCCGCGTGACCCTGAGTGGGTCGCAGCCCCCGAGTTCCGGTCCGGACCCCCAATGCGGCCCACGTCTTGGAAAGAGACGGGCCTGTCGTGGGGCAGCAAAAGAGAGGTGACTGGACTGCAAACATGCATCCAAACCCTGGTGGACAAGCATCTCAAGCTCGTCAACGTAGTCCAGGTTATGCTCATCCGCCGGATCCTCCCGTGCCAACAACGGGCCTTCAATCTGTGGGAGTTCAACCCGGCGCAGCACCGAACTCTGAGCAGGCTCTTCGACACGACGTACGAAGATGCCTGGAAGGTGCTTTTCAAGGGGGGCGAGGCTCCCGCATCCGCTACCGAGGATCGTGGATTCAGCGCGCAGCGTCACGCTAGCGCGGTAAGTTGTTTGTACCTTTTACAAGGTATTAGTTTTTCATAGCTTAACTCTATGCGAGATCTAAGCTCCCTTACCTTTGATAGGATTGGCAGGCGAAGTCCGGACAGATCGACTGTCCAGCTCCTTTGCCTGAAGACCCAGCCGATGCCCGCTTGGCGAAGCTGCTGGTTCCGGCACCCTATGTGGTGCCGGAGAAGAAGGCCACGGGGACTCGAAAAAGTGCCCGGCGCCAGGAGGTGTCGGGTTCATCATCCGACGGCTCCAAGGCGCATTCCTCCCGTGAAGACGAGGAGGAGGAAGAAGGGACCTCTCCCCCCCCCCAGCGGGGGGAGAGAAGAAAAGGAAGGCCGCCCTCACTGGGGAGGCCGAAGGGTCCAAGAAGGGGAAAACCCTTCCTCCGGACTACTCCACCAACGCCGACGACGACGGAGAGGAGTGGCCGCTCAGGGCCAAGCCCCTGGCGAAATCGTAACTATCCGGATACCAAAGTAATTCATAGTATTCCTTTATTGCACAGCTTTCCCTTATGTCGAATATGTTTATGCAGCCCACCCAAAGACCGGCTCGACGCGTCGTCGAGCGGTTCACTGGACTCGTCGGATGTGAATTCGCTTCCGACGGCTACCACCCCCCGCCCTACGGACGACGCCGAAGTGTTTTCCCAACAGGTTCCAAGCCAGGAGGAGGTGGTCCTGGAGGCGCCGCAAGGCGACCTCCCAGACTCCAGGAGTAAAGGGGATAAAACCCCCCAGGGCTCCAAGTTCGGCTCTAGGCCGGACACTGCTCCGGAACCTTCAAAGGTTCCAGAGTCCGGCGGGCGACCTCCTTCCAAGAGGACCAAGCCCACCGTGCTGGTGACCCCCGTCCAACCGGAGGCGCCGGATAATCTGTTGGAGGTGCTCAAAGGCACCTCCATCGACGAGGAGCACCGCACCATTATGAGTGCGGTGGTCCAGAAGGTTCAGTCCACCAAGAGCGGACTGACTGAAGCTTGTGCTAGCCTTTTAACAGGCTTTGAGGTAAGTAAAGAATGTGTAAATAATATTACCGCATAGACAGTAGCCCCTGATGCTCTGTTTGGCGTTCGGGAAGAAAAGCCGAATAGAGGATCAAATAAAATTCGCAGGAGTCTAACAAAAAGGAGTCAATATGCGTATGCAGGCTTCTCTGCTGGCGTCCGCCGCACTGGCTGCGGAAGTGGACACGCTAAAGCAGAACCTCGAGCAGTCCGAGCAAGAGCTCGGGCGTGCCAAGAAGCAGCTCGAGGACAAGGAAGGTAAGAAATACCTTGTTTAAATATATAAAAAAAGTGCAATTGCAAAAAATGATAGGATTATCGTGCCTATTGTAGGGGCCACATCTGATGTGGCGACCCTTAAGCAAGCGTTGTTCGAGGCCGAGAAGACGGCAGCCATGGAGCGCACCGAGCGGGAGAAGTATGAGGCCCAGGTTGGCAAGGTGCGGCAAGAGCTTCAGGCTCTCATGAAAAAAACATGAGAGTTTGGAGCTTGACTCAAAGACGCGAGCGTCCGAGCTCGCGGTGGCTATTGAAAATGCCAAGTTGTAGCGACCCGACCCGAATGGGTCAAGTCTCTGTGCTTAAGTGTCATCCCTGGATCGGTATGCTGACACACACAGTACTCGAGGATTTATAACAGAGGTAAATCACATGTAAAAGTAACGTAAATACTATTACCTCAAATCCAAAATAGCAGAAGTAACAAGGTTGTGGATTCCCATCAACACCAACGGCAAAGTTGAGTGTAGAAATCGTAACCCTAACGTATCACTTACTCGTCGTAAGATAATCCTGCAACATGAGACGTTGCAGCCACAGAGGGTCGGTACATTGAATGTACTGGCAAATTCACACCATAGAGAATGATGAATAAAGGCTATCATTACATGCATATTTGGCTGGTGGAAAAGCTCTATGGTTATAAGGTTTTTGCGTAAAGCCAATTTTTCCCTACTGCAAAGGAATAAATTTTTTAACTATCATGGTGGTTGTTGAACATTGAGAATGGTTGACATCATTCTCAATCCCAATTAAGTAACATCATTAAACCCAAAAATATTCATTTAAAGTGACGTGATGAGATCAACAGGATAATCCAAGAACTAGATACTCAGGATGTCCATAACCGGGGACACGGCTAATCATGATTAGTTTATACACTCTGCAGAGGTTTGCGCACTTTTCCCCACAAGACTCGATCGCCTCCGTTGGATTTCTCGCACTACATGGTGTTTGAGAAACGGATGGCCGAGACATAGTCTTTCAGAAGCGCTAGCACCTTATGATCGGGTAGACCGTACCACCTACATCCCCTACATCTGCTAGTCTACCACTGTAAGAGTTCGCACAACTTAGTCAACTATGCCAGAGCCCATAATGGCTTGTGGCTGCACATGGAAGTTTCTAGTATGAATAATCTCATGATCCCTTTGAGTCTGGGTGGCGGTCCAAAATAAAACAGGCAAGTCCTGGAAACCCCAGGTGCCTCAATCCACCCAGATGTGTGTTTAGGTTGCCACCTTAGATAAACCCTTAATTAACAATCTCACATCTGTCATGGATATCACTCACCCAATCCACGTCTACTAGCATAGCATGGCATAATAAGTAAACGTAGAAGTAACTCCCAAAGGTTTGATAATAAATAGGTAATAGGTACTACCTCATCTACTTCCCATCCCATAATTTAATTAGATCCTAATCATGCAATGTGTGAAGATTGGTCTAATGCAAAAAATTGGGTATGGAAGGGGATATGATCAAAGTGTGAACTTGCCTGCAATGTTGATGAAGATGATTCGCACTCAAACTCTTGATAGATCTACTCGTCACACCCCGGTCAATCTATCGTAAGCAAGCAATAATAACCACACATAAGCAATCACTCAAAAGACCAGAAAGATCGAAGAAGTCGATTCAGAAAACATTAAAACCAAGCAAATAGCTCTTGCAACATAAAACAATTTCTAACAGTACCAAAGTTATGTGAATTTGGCCTTATTAGAATGTTTAGGTCAAGAGCTTCGATTTGCAAAAAGAATCAACTCAAACGGAGTTACGGATAAAAAGATATGATCAAAAGAAGTTTGAATTCAAATCTGATCTAATTCAAATTTTAAAATTTTCAAAAACATGTTTGGGTTGGATTACTGGATAGAGGAGATCATAACGAAGACGTGGGCGTTGGTTTCGTTGGATTTGGACTAACGAGTAAAAAGTTATGGCTATTTGAAAAATCAGGGCCAAGCTGTTTTACGGAAGAAAAAAAATAGATACAGGCTAGGGTCTAATGTATAAATACGTAGACTAATTGATAATCTAATTATTTTATCGTATTAGTCTAAAAAAAATAAACTACGAAAGTATAAGAAGAAAAAAAACAAAGAGATATACCTTTATAAGGCAGACAAAAGATGACTTTGGAAAGAAGAGAAAATTTCTAGAAGTCGCGCCGGAGAGTAGAAATATATTTTTCTTAAATAAATCTAGTCAAACCAAAATATTGATTTAACCCGAATTGGATGATTTTTGGAGGCTCTATAGGTCTATATTTATTGGTGGAAAAGATGCTTAGGGGTCAAAGGCTAGGCAATGTGGGACTAAACGTAGACGAAAATATACGAAACAGAGAAGAAAAGAGGCGATGGGCCTAAACGCCTTCGGCCGGCCGCAGCGTGCGCGGTGCAGTTTTTTTTTGGAAAATTCGGCCTAAGAAAAAAAACTGAAAAGACTGGCTGGGCCTGGCCCATATAGGATAAAGAAAAAAATTAGGGCGCCCGCTGGTACTTTGATGCGCACGTGGGCGACAGTTAGCTTCAGGCGCGCGCGCAGTTTCTACGACATGAACATTTTTCTAGCATTAAATAAAATACACATAAATTCTAATAATTCAGACAGTGCTACTGGTCTAATAAAAACTCAATAAAATCATTTTAAAAATACCAAAATGATTTCAAATTAATTTTTCTCCAATTTTCTATTGTAGGGAATCATGTTACCCTAATTTCCATATATTTTATTTTTGGAGAAAAATAATTTGAATAAAACTCAAATAAATCCAAATTGAAAATTAATTCCAAAAGGACTTGAAATTGATCCTTTGAAACTCCCAACTCATATTTCATAATTTGAAGAAGTCATTTTATCTTCTCTCGTGAAAATCATTGAGTTGCATAAAGTTTCTGAAGTGGAAAATATTTCCCAATGGAATTCAAATATTTTTCAAACACCCTTTTCATTTTAAATGGAAGAAGTCATGTCATCTTCTCTCTAGGGTTTTGTGTTGAAAAGAATTTAAATTCATGGAGATCATAAAAGCAAATATGAAAGTTTGGGAAAGTCCTTTTATTCCCTCTCATTTAACTTTCAAAAATTTTGAATTCACTCACTTTCAGTCAATCAATCAAATCTATCTATTTATTATAACATTCCAAAATTTAGAATTTTGGGATGTTACACAAGTCTGCCAAGGCCGAATCCCAGAAGACCCTCCAGGAGTTGGATGAGGTGAAAAAGATAGCGGTGGGTAAGGCATTCTTTATGCAAAGCAAACACATAAACGTGAGTTACTTGTTACTTAGCCGAATCCGGAGCTCTCCAGGAGCATTCACAGATCTTCCCCGTAGAGTGTACGATGCCGCCGCATTCTATCGAGCCAAGGAGGGTAGCTCGACAGAGAAGGTCTTCTGGTCTCAGTATGCTGAGGCCGGACACCCCGTGCCCCTGAGCGACCAGCTGAAGCAACTGGTCGAGCTCCACAAGGCGGCCGAACAGGCCATGAAGGGCCTCATAGTTCAGCTGTGGCCTGGAGAGGCTCTGCCTGGGAGCTATTTCGGGCTGGTGCGGCGGCTGGTGGGGGCCTGTCCAAGGCTCGAAGTCATCAAGCGCTCCGTCTGCATTGAAGGTGCCCGTAGGGCCCTTGCCCATGCTAAGGTGCACTGGGGCAAGCTGGATGCTGAGAAGCTTGTGAAGGACGGGCCACCGCCGGGGAAAGAGCATCGCAAGCCCGAGAATTATTATAAGGATGTTCTGAAGGGTGCCCGCCTTATGGTGGATGAATGTTCCAGGGATGTAATTTTTGAGTAAAACTCGCTCATTTTGTCCTGTGCGCTGAAAACTTGTTCATATGCGCTAAGCAATGCTGTTGGAATTTAAAATATTACCTTCTGTGCGGCTATTTATCAATTCTGAGAGATGGAGAGTCGTCGGCTTCTGCCCCCGTGCCGCTAGTGCTGGGGTGTTCGGGGATAAACCTGAGCGCTCTTTTTCCCATGTTTGGGTCCTTCGAGGGAGGTGCTCAGCACAACGAACAACGCAATCGGACTATAATGCGTGAACACTCTCACTTAGCCATAGAATTCTATAATTTTAAATTTCGGCGAAGCCCCTGGTATTCGGAAGACCGAGTTCGGGGCGCTATCCACACCTTGGCGGGACAGAGCCGACTCCTCGCTCTAAGCGGCATAAGTCTTTAGGGACTCGAAAAACCTCTCGAACAGCGACCAGCTCTCGCTTGATCATGACAGTCAGTTTTAGCTTTCTCTACTGAGGTGCTCGACCCAGCTCAACTGGGGCACAATCGCATTAGTTCTCCTAGTGCTACCTTAGCCGACATAGTGGAATGTAAGGCACCAAAACATAGGAGCCGGGCAAACCCAACTATTGACCCAAGACATGATTCGGAGCCGATGCATATAATGCTATAAGTTCGGGATGCCGCACTTGTTAAAGTGTTCGGACTTCTCGCATCATATTGAGGGGTACTAAAGCCCCTGGCATATTTTGGCCGTACCAAAGTGTACGGGTGCAACATGTCGTTAGGGAACATATATTTGTAAAAAAAGTAATGCAAAAATAGACAAAAGCTATGCGTTGTTTATTAAAAAGGGCTGCGATCAAAGCAGAACAATACAAATAATGCGATAAGCAAAAGGTTGGACTATTTAACATGTCCATTTCAGGGGCAGGCTGCGGAATGGTATGTGAAACAGGTATACTGCTCGTGATAGAGACCACCTGGGAGTTCTGTAATGCGGCATGGCTTGTCTGCTTCCCTGGTTCTTGCATCGTTTGTGCGGCAATTGAACTGCCGAACAGGCCTTCCGAAGAATGGAGTCCTGAAAGTAAGAGAAAATTAAAAAATCGGCAGCCCCTGGTGTGGTTGAAGCCGTGTTTCGGGCGTGCCGTGATGGTGCCCCTCCCCCTGTACCCATGGTATTTCTAGAGCGTAGTTATGTACGCGAAGCACTGGTGTCGCATTTTTGCGAGGGCTGGGGTTGGGGCCGCATTGCTACGCCTGCTTGGAACGTGCCAGGCGGTCTTGTTGTAGGTTACTCCAGGCACGCTTGACGGTGTCCGGACGTTTAATGGCCGGACTGGAGAACTGCCTGGAGAGGCTGCTTTGTACTTCCGCTGCAAGGGCCGCCGTGTGCTCCTCCGTTCGGAGGGAGCGTTCGGTGTTTCCATTAACCGTAATTACTCCTCGAGGGCCTGGCATCTTGAGCTTAAGGTATGCGTAGTGCGGTACCGCATTGAACTTGGCGAATGCGGTTCGTCCGAGTAGTGCGTGATAGCCACTGCGGAATGGGACTATGTCGAAGATTAACTCCTCGCTTCAGAAATTATCCGGGATCCGAAGACCACTTCAAGTGTGACTGAGCCTGTACAGTTGGCCTCTACACCTGGTATTACGCCTTTAAAGGTCGTTTTGGTGGACTTAATCCTCGAGGGATCTATGCCCATTTTCCGCACTATATCCTGGTAAAGCAGGTTCAGGCTGCTGCCGCCGTCCATAAGGACTCTAGTGAGATGAAATCCGTCAATAATTGGGTCTAGAACCAATGCGGCGAATCCGCCATGCCGGGTGCTAGTGGGATGGTCCCTTCGATCAAAGGTGATCGGGCAGGAGGACCATGGGTTGAACTTTGGGGCGACTGGCTCTACCGCGTATACGTCCCTTAACGCGCGCTTCCGCTCCCTCTTGGGGATGTGGGTTGCGTATATCATGTTCACCGTCCGCACTTGTGGGGGAAAACCCTTTTGTCCACTGTTGTTCGGTGGCCGGGGCTCTTCGTCGTCATCGCTATGCAGCCCCGTGTCTTTATTTTTGGCATTTAACTTGCCTGCCTGCTTGAACACCCAACAATCCCTGTTGGTGTGATTGGCCGGCTTTTCGGGGGTGCCATGTATCTGGCACAAGCGGTCGAGTATTCGGTCCAAACTGGACGGGCCCCTAGGATTTCTTTTGAATGGCTTTTTCCGCTGACCGGATTTATAGCCTCTGAATCCGGCATTAACTGCCGTATCCTCAGCATTGTCGCTGTTAATGCGGCTCTTCTGCTTGTTGCAATGCGACCTGCCACTACTGTCCCTGGTATCCGAATTACCAGGGTTCTTGGTCATATTGTTGCTACGAGCAAGCCAGCTGTCTTCTCCCGCGCAAAAGCGGGTCATGAGTGTCGTGAGTGCTGCCATAGATTTCGGCTTTTCCTGTCCAAGGTGCCGGGCAAGCCACTCGTCATGGATATTGTGCTTGAAGGCTGCTAGGGCCTCTGCGTCCGGACAGTCGACTATTTGATTTTTCTTTGTTAGGAACCGTGTCCAGAATTGCCTGGCCGATTCCTCTGGCTGCTGAATTACGTGGCTTAGGTCATCGGCGTCTGGTGGTCGCACATAAGTGCCCTGGAAATTGTCGAGGAATGCGGCTTCCAGGTCCTCCCAACAACTGATTGATCCTGCTGGCAAGCTCTTAAGCCAATGCCGAGCTGGTCCTTTAAGCTTGAGTGGGAGGTATTTGATGGCGTGGAGATCATCGCCGCGGGCCATGTGGATATGAAGGAGATAATCCTCGATCCATACCGCAGGATCTGTTGTGCCATCATATGATTCGATGTTTACGGGTTTGAAACCCTCGGGGATTTGATGATCCATTACTTCGTCTATGAATCATAGTGGGTGTGCGGCGCCTCTGTACTGGGCTATATCACGACGTAGCTCCAATGAGCTTTGTCTACTTTGTTCGGCCCTACCGGATTTGTGTCTGGCATGACGGTTATCGTCTCGAGTCGTGGGGCGCCCACGTGATCCGTAGATCGATCTTGTTTGTCTTGCCTTGTCCTCCAACATATCTCGCAGGTCTGGCGCATTTTCCCGTGCTTTGGTATGGGGTGCGACTTGAGTGGAGGGCCGAGAGGCCTCTCTGTCGCGACCACGAGGTGGTCGGTCGGCCGTATCAAGTGCTGGTGATTTAGGTTTAAGTGCTTCCTCCTCTAATCGGGGTAGCAACCTGCGCTTTGGGTAGCTCTTGGAGGGGCGTTCGAGTTTATGCTCTTTGGCCGCAAGGACTTCAGTCCATCTGTCGACTAGCAAATCTTGATCAGCTCTAAGCTGTTGCTGTTTTTTCTTGAGGCTTCTTGCCGTGGCCATAAGCCTGCGTTGAAAACGCTCTTGCTCGACGGGATCCTCTGGCACGACGAATTCGTCATCGTCGAGGCTTGCCTCATCTTCAGAGGGAGGCGTATAATTATCGTCCTCGACCTCTCTGTCTGCCGCTCTCTCATGAGGGCTGGCTTCTCCATCCTCCTGTGTTGAATCTTGCTGGAGGAGGTTTTCTTCGGCACTCTCCGGAGTATTATTATCTCCCATGCTGGAATCGCTGTATTTGCTTTGGCGGGATTTTGAGCGGCGCCGCTGACGCCGACGCTTAGGCTGTTTCTGGGAGGGGTCATCCTCCGCTGTTCCATCACCATCTCCTTCTTTTGGGGTGTCCACCATGTATATGTCATATGACGAGGTGGCTTTCCAGGGCCCAATAGGAGCTGGTTCTTCATCATCTCCTGCATCGGCGTCCATACCGTCGATGTCTTCGGAGTCGAAGTCGAGCATGTCGGTTAAATCGTCGACAGTGGCTACAAAGTGGGTGGTGGGTGGGCTTTGAATTTCTTCATCGTCCGTATCCCAACCTTGCTGACTGTAGTCCGGCCAGGGCTCTCCTGATAAAGAGAGAGACTTTAGTGTCTTCAGAATATCGCCGAAAGGCGAGTGCAGAAAGATGTCCGCGGCAGTAAACTCCATGATCGGCGCCCAATCGGATTCGATTGGCAGGGGCGCGGAGGGTTCGGAGTCCGGAGAGGAGTCCGGCTCCTTGGAGTCACGAGTCTCGCGGAGTGCGGGGCTGGTGTTCGGCTCGATCGCCGCTGGAATCGCAGCCCCCGAGGCGGCGTCCAACCACCCATCCTCGATTGGCGCAGTTGGCTTCGAATTAAGGGCCGAAGCCGATGCGGGTGCGGCCTCCAGGGCACTGTTCGGCGGCAGAGCTAGATCATGCTCGTCGTGACAGTGCGGCACGCTCAGCAGTGGCTCGAATCCGTCGAAGATCAAGTCCCCGTGGATGTCAGCCGTGTAGTTTAAACTTCCAAATCTGACCTGACGGCCAGGGGCATAGCTTTCGATCTGCTCCAGATGGCCAAGTGAATTGGCCCGTAGTGCGAAGCCGCCGAAGACGAAGATCTGTCCGGGGAGGAAGGTCTCACCCTGGACTGCATCGCTATTGATGATCGTAGGAGCCATCAAGCCTAACGGCGACGACACAGAGGAACTCTCAATGAAAGCACCAATGTCGGTGTCAAAACCGGCGGATCTCGGGTAGGGGGTCCCGAACTGTGCATCTAGGCCGGATGGTAACAGGAGGCAAGGGACACGAAGTTTTACCCAGGTTCGGGCCCTCTTGATGGAGGTAAAACCCTACGTCCTGCTTGATTAATATTGATGATATGGGTAGTACAAGAGTATATCTACCACGAGATCGGAGAGGCTAAACCCTAAAAGCTAGCCTATGGTATGATTGTTGTTCTGTATGTTGTCCTATGGACTAAAACCCTCCGGTTTATATAGACACCGGAGAGGGTTAGGGTTACACAAAGTCGGTTACAATGGTAGGAGATCCACATATCGTATCGCCAAGCTTGCCTTCCACGCCAAGGAAAGTCCCTTGCGGACACGGGATGAAGTCTTCAATCTTGTATCTTCATAGTCCAGGAGTCCGGCTGAAGGTATAGTCCGGCCATCCGGACACCCCCTAATCCAGGACTCCCTCAGACTTCCTCAGTCCTTTGGCTTCCTATCGCATAACATCTTATCGATGTCTTTCAACTTGAATTTGAGACTCAAGAAGCCGAACTGATTCAGGCAATGAGTTCGAAGAGCTGGTGCCAGCAGTGGTAGCCAGTAACTCGAACACTACATCAAGACATGACTTTGGGGTTGTCTCAGTGTCTTCAATATAGTTTTTATCAGCTTTCTTGGAGACCAACAGGGATGTCTCACTATCTTGAACCTTAACTGCATTACTTTCTTTACCATTGCATAACAGGGTACTCTTCTCCAATATTTTATCCGCATTCTAAAAGAGAAACAAACAAACACATCTCAGGTTTACAATGTAGTATATGAAACTCATTTTGGTAAACCAGTTCAGTAGTAAGGTGGACAGGATAACAGCATGAAACAAACATATATCTATGTAGTATGGTCACTGTATGGTCTATGTCATTCTTGTTTATGTTGCCAAATCAAGATAGATATAGTTCGAATCATATCTATTTAAGACAAAGCAGCATAGACAGAATATAAGTGTGGGAAACTACACGGCAATAACAACACTTGTAATGTGCATGGCATGAGAACATAACTGTTTATTCAATTGAAACTGAAATCAACATAGAGCAAGTTACAACAGCAAACAGCCAAACACGTTGAAGAAACAGGTTTAAAACATACCTGTTGCGCCATTGGAGTTTCAATTGCATCCTTCAAATTCGAAATTAGTTGGTATCAGTAAATACAGTGATGCAAGAGCAAAGTAGTATGAACCATAGCTACGGAACCTGACCTAAGAACCATTATTCTTCTACTTTAAGCGTTGCCTTCGGGTTCGAAGTGGTGGTCCTCGTGATTTGGGCACTGCAGTTGCCTTACTAACTGCTCGTGTTTGGGTGCTCTGTGGTGGAGACGGTGCTGTGTCAACGGGAACTGGGTGTCTATTTGCTGGGGTTGGGGTTAGAAGGGGTGTAGCTGGTTCTCTGTCCAACTGGGTGGGGGTACAATCTGCATGAGTGTGGGTTATGTGTGGTGGGGATGGTTCTTGGGCAAGTACAACCGTGGTTCTATCTGCATCAACAGGTAGCACGATCTTTTCTGGAGACCGTGTTTTTACTCCCACAGATACTGCCATCACTCCCTCCAATTGAAATGGCTGATAAACAAGAAAAGTAATTGAATGTACAGACATTGTAAGATAGACAGGTGCAATGGATAGTAGGGAAGAAAACAGGGCATGAAATAATTCACATTTATGTTGTCTAAGCAAA
Organism: Triticum urartu; assembly: GCF_003073215.2. Lineage (NCBI taxonomy): Eukaryota > Viridiplantae > Streptophyta > Magnoliopsida > Poales > Poaceae > Triticum > Triticum urartu. The sequence goes on from NC_053024.1 coordinate 535,365,106, forward strand.
CAGAATAGCAGGACATAATTTCACATATATGATGGCTAATTAAACAGGATAGCATGACACAATTTCACATGTCTGATGGCTAACTAAACAGGATAGAATGACATACTTCAATATATGATGACTATGTAAACAGGATGACATGATATAACTATACGATGTGTCTATTAAAGTGGTTGGCATGCCATAAATCACAAACATGCCGTCGATGGAAACATGATGGCATGATATAATTCACGGATAGAATGACATAATTTAAATATGATGACTATGTAAACATGATGAGATGATATAACTATATTATGTCTTTAGAAAATGGGTTGGCATGCCAAAATTCAGATACATGCTGTCTATGTAAACATCATGGCATGACATAATTCAAATATATGATTTATATACTAAGGAAGTGAGCAGAGGGCAATCGCATATATGATGTGTCAACTAAGGAGATGGCATTCAATATTGTGTATATGATGTCAAAACTAAGCATTGCAATACAACATATGCATTATATGAGTAATATAACCCTGCCAAGTTTGAGCATACACCTCAGGGGGATAATAGGACTGGTCATCTGCCTCTGAATCCTCCTCTGAAGAGCTATCTGTAACCAGCAAGATATCTGCTTCAGCAGGTAGCATTATCTACTCTGAAGACCTTGTTTTCACTCCAGATTTCTCCATCACCAATTCAAATGGCTGATGCACAGGAAGAGCAGTTGAATATACAAACATTGTCGACAAAAGCAATGAGAAATACAAAAAAAGGACGACATGATATAATTCACATATATGACGCTTGCCTAAACAGCATGGCATTGCATAATTCACATACATAATGCCTTGCAACAAGATAACATTGCATAATTCACATATATAATGTCTTGCAACAAGATGGCATTGCATAATTCACATATGAAAGAACATGCGGTGCCCCGATGTTTGGTTTTGGTAATTGATGACAATCTCTATGGACTAATGGTTTCCTTGAGTTATATTTGAAGGTTTTGTCCATAGGCTTTTCTTGGAGTACATGTGTTGGTTTCAAGGAGAGTTTGTGTTGACCAAGGTGCTATTAAGGAATTATCCAAAGCTTGGTCATGTGAGAGTTGAGCTTATTGCAAGGATGTCTTGAAGAAGAAGATTGTGTGATCATTCATGTTTACCTTCAAGACATCATCCAAATGAAGAGAGTTGGAAAGATTCAAGGTTGATCAAGACTAAGTCAAGAGTGAATCAAGTTGATCAACTCACAAAGTGTAGAAGATGTACTGAGAGGGATCAAGTGATCCCATGGTTTGGTAAGCATTGTCCATTGTGCTTTGTGTACTAACCCATGGTCTATGTGAGAGTTCTACGTGGGGTTAGGTACATGTTCATGGGCTTGTGTCAAGAGGAAGATATCACTCAACCCATGGAGAGGATGACATCAAGTGGTGATCGTCATCAAGATTGCCGTGTGCAAGTTCAAGTGGATCATCGCGAAGAGATCAAGTGCTTGAAGCTTGCCGTCCATTGTGGTGACAATGGACTTGTGAAGATGTGCCGAAGAGTGGCTCACCCATAGTGGACTATGGGGGAGCAATCATCTAGGTCTTCATCGAGCCAACGCAATCAAGAAAGGTGGTCCAACTTGAGGGAGTCAAGATCGTCATCATCTAGCTCAAGTGGACCATGTGCAAGGCAAAGGTTTGCCCTTGATAGGTTTTCTATTTTACCGGTCTCATGGTGGTAGTTTGGAGACCGGGTTATAGGATCGTTTGTCGTACTATCAAGGGGGGCTCTCAAGTTGGTAGCTTAATCGTATCGTTAGTAGAGAGCTCAAACCATTGCATCCTTGAATCATCTTTCTTGGTTCTTGTTTGGTTCTCTTTGTGAGTCTTAGAGCTTATGGTCATCTTGATGACAAACTTGGTTTCATCGAAAACGGAGTTCGCATGCATCTTCTATGATGTTTTCGGTGTTGGAGGTTTTACCGATCTTTTCCGAGGAAGGGTTCTCACCATTTTCTTATGGGAATTTTCTCATTTGCTTCTTATTGATATTTCTTTGAAGATTGTGTTAGCCCTTGTCGCTAGCTTTCCAACAAACTTGGTTTCATCGAATTCGGAGTCCGTTTGCAAAAGTTGTGGCAGTTTTGGTGTTCTGAAAAGGCTGCAGCGGTACTACCGCGAATTGGAGCGGATGCAATTTTTTACTACCGCTCCAGAGCAGTACTACCGCAGCTCCTACAGCGGTAGTACCGCTCCGGACCAAAAACTCGTCCCAAGTCTTGCGGTGGTAGGCCTGGATGTATTTTTTTAGTACCGCTACCATTTGCGGTAGTACCGCGAGGTCGAGTGGTAGTACCGTGAGGACGAGTGGTAGTACCGCTCCAGCGGTTCTTCTGGCCTTTTGCCTCCTCGCTGTTGTTTTTCAAAGGGGTACTTCCGCCCTAGCAGTAGTACCGCTCCTTGGAGCGGTAGTACCGCTCTGTGCGGCCTGTGAGCATAACGGTTTGATTTTTCCCCACCTATAAAAGGGGGTCTTCTTCCCCAATGAACCTAATCCTTTTAGCTCGTGTTCTTCCCCCATTGTTGACCTTCTTCGAGCTTGCTAACTCTCAATTCCTCCAATGATTCTTGCTAGTTCTTGAGGGAAAAGAGAGAGGAGATCAAGATCCATGTTTCCACCAATCACTTTCTCCTCTATGTGAGGGGAACCCCTTGGATCTAGATCTTGGAGTTCTTCGTGTTCTTCTTTCGTTCTTCCTCTCATTTTCTTCCCTAGCATTAGTTGCTTTGGTGGGATTGGGAGAGAAGGACTTGGGCACTCCGTGTGCCCTTGCCATTGCATTTGGTGCATCGGTTTGAGTTCTCCACGGTGATACGTGGAAGTTACAAGTTGAGAAGCTTATTACTCTTGGGTGCTTGGTACCTCTGAGCCTGTTCCTCTTGGGTGCTTGGGCGCCCTAGATGGTTGGTAGTGTTCGGAGCTCAATCATTGTGGTGTAAAGCTCTGGGCAAGCGTCGAGGTCTCCAATTAGGTTGTGGAGATCGCCCCGAGCAATTTGACGGGTACCGGTGACCGCCCCCAAGGGTTGCCAAAGTGTACGGGTTCGGTGACCGCCCCCAAGGGTTGCCATTTGTACGGGTTCGGTGACCGCCCTCAAGGGTCCCTTAGTGGAATCACGGCATCTTGCATTGTGCGAGGGCGTGAGGAGATTACGGTGGCCCTAGTGGCTTCTTGGGGAGCATTGTGCCTCCACACCGCTCCAAACGGAGATTAGCATCCGCAAGGGTGTGAACTTTGGGATACATCATCGTCTCCGCGTGCCTCGGTTATCTCTTACCCGAGCTCTTTACTTATGCACTTTACTTTGTGATAGCCATATTGTTTCTTATCATATATCTTGCTATCACCTAGTAGTCTATCTTGCTTAGCATAAGTTGTTGGTGCACATAGGTGAGCCTAGTTGTTGTAGGTTTTGTGCTTGACAAATTAACCGCTAGGTTTATTCCGCATTTGTTCAAGCCTAAACCGTAATTATTTTAAAACGCCTATTCACCCCCCTCTAGGCGACATCCATGATCTTTCAATTGGTATCAGAGCCTCGTCTCTCTTTGTTAGGCTTAACCGCCTAGAGAGTAAAGATGTCGACTAGGGGATTAGGATTCTCTCACACTCTTAGTTTCGATGGCACAAATTTTGATGTTTGGGTAATTCGCATGCTTAATCTCTTTAGGGTCATGGACCCAAATTTAGAGCAAATTGTAGATATGGGTTTTTCTCCTCCAAAGGATCCTCAAAGATTATCTTTAGAGGATGAGAAAAACTCTTATCTCAATGCTCAAGCTTCTAATGTGCTTTTCGATGCTTTGAGCAATGTAGTTATATTTCAACTCATGTCGTTCCGGTATGCTCATGAGTTGTGGACAAAGCTTCAAGATAAATATGGCGTGTCCAAGTTTTGTGGGGATGATTGTTCTCCCTCCACATCCGGCCGTATAGTCTTCTCAACTTCTTCTACTTCACCTACATGTGGCTTGCCACAAGGTAATGATATGGTGAGTAGTGTTGGTCATTGCAATGATGATAGTATGTTTATTGTGGATGATCCTTCATCACTATCTTATTGCAATGCTCCTTCTTTGGGCTTTAACACTTCGAGCACTCCAAATGTTTCACATGCTTGTGTTGATAGTCCTTGCATATCATGTAGAAATTGCTTGACTAAATCCCATGATGATATGTTTACTATGTCTTGTTGCCATGATAAAAATGCATATATGTCCTCGAATTGTTGTGCTAACAATGTAGAGGAAACCCAACACCCCATGGAACAAGATGTGGTCTTGAATGGTGCTTCAACGGATCCTTCATCATCATCTATTGCATTTTGCCTTATGGCCAAGGCTTCAAAGGTATCTCCCACTTTGAATCCCAATATATCTTGTGATGATGGCAAGAGTGATGATGATGTTGATTATGATGAAGAGAATGATAATGTTGCCTCCTTAAAAACTAAGGGGGAAATGATTTTTAAAGCTCTTCACAAAAATAAACTTGCTCGTTCCAACTTCATAGAAATCATGTCTCTTGCCATTGAAGGCAAGAAATACATTGAGGAGTTGGAATCTCATCTAGAGGAGCATGAGGTCACCATTGAGAAAATGGAAGCTCATGAGCGTGATTACGCAAATGAGATCGCGGAGCTATCTCAAGCTCTTGAACATGAACAAACCACATCCGAATCTCTTGAGGAGACCTTTGCTCTAGAATTATCTAGAATAAATGAATCTCATGATAGAGCACTCGAGGTGGCCAATGATTTCAAAACTAAAAATGCTAAGCTTGAAGTTGCTCATGCTAGACTCCTTGAGGATTTTGAGCACCTCGAAAATGGCTCAAGGGTCATCAAGGGTGAGCTCATCAAACTCACCGAGTCTCATGCTCAACTTAAAGCTTCATATTCAAAAGATCTTGCCAAGTTGTCTTCTCCTCTTGTTGCTAATGATGATGATTGTGCTACTAACTCTATCTCTTGTGAAGCATCCATATTAAAGGAGAATGTTGAGCTAAGGGCTCAACTTGAGTTGCTATCTAGCAATTACGGGATGTTGGAAGAAAATCATGTAAACCTCACAAGCTCTCATGATGATCTTCTAGTATCCCATAATGTGCTAAAGATAGCTCATGAGGCCATGCTTGCTAAGGTAACATCTAGTGAGCCTCATGTGGATACTAGCACTACTTTTGGTCAAAATGCTATATTGCCTTGTGCTAGTCCTCGCGATTCATCCATGCATAACATTGGTACATCTTGTGATGAATTGCTTTCCTTGCCTTGTTGCTCTAACGATGAAGCTTATACTTCCTCTAGTACTTGTGTTGATACTAACCATGTAGAGGAAATCAAAGAGCTCAAGGCCCAAGTCACTTCTTTGAAGAAAGACTTGGAAAAGAGTCATGAAGGGAAATTCACAGTCAACAATATCTTGAGTGTGCAAAAATCCCCCAATGACAAAGGTGAACTTGGATTCAACTCCAACAAGAAGAAGAAGTCCAAGGTGAACAAAAAGAAGGGCCAAGAACAAGTCAAGAATTCGGCCAAGATTGTTTGCTTCAAGTGCAAAGTAGAAGGGCATCATGTTAGACCTTTCCCATTGAAGAAGAAGCCCATTAGTGACAAGCAACAAGGGAAGCGGCCACAAGTTCACTCTCATTCTCAACCTCAAGTTGAAGAAAAGCCTCTTCCCAAGAAGACTCAAGCTTATGCTTCTCAAGTTGAGAAATCAAGTGAGAAGAAAGTGAAGAGTAGAAGTTTCTACCTATGTCGCGAGAAAGGTCACCTCGCTTCTTCATGCACTAGTGGTAACTTATCCAACCCAATTATTATTGATGATGTCTATTCTCTTGGGAAGGATAAGGTTGGCAATGTGGTTGCCAAGTTTGTTGGTAATCAAAGTGGTTTGAAGCAAAGAACCATTTGGGTAGCCAAGCCTATTGTGACTAACCTCTTAGGACCCAACTTGGTTGGGGACCAACTAGCTCATACTTGATCAATAGGTGTTGTTGGAGGTATTTGGAGACTTGGCTACATTATGAAGAATTAAGGGGACTTCATCATTCTTATTGTCTCAAGCCAAGTAATTCGGGTTATCAAGTTTCTATCTTATATCCAGTGTTCCTCCTTGCGGTAACTCGTGCTTAAATTGTTTACTTGAAAGTTACTTGCCCCTTAGCATGTTGTGGTTTTGTACCTTGCATGTGCTTGTATATGTTGTGCTTCCAATATGCTTATCTTGAGAAATCAAGTATGTGTATGTTGGTTTGCACATCATGTACGTGTGTGTTGTGTGTTGAGCCTTTTTGCATCTTGTTTATTTCTTAGTTGGCTCTTGTGAGAGATTAATGGAATATCCCATTATGGGGGAGTGATGTGCTTTGTGCACCTCACAATCCTATAAATGTGTGTACATGAGTAATACCATCTAGTATTGATATTTCAAGATTATCTAGTCACTATGTGGTATGTCTTCTCATGAGAAATTCGAATTTTAAATAGTCCATTAATTATCTCTTGTTGGATCCTTTTATTTGCCTCTTGTTTATCCTTAATTGGTATCACATTATGGGGGAGTAATATGCTATGTGTATATTACTAGCCTAGAAAATGTGTACATTTGAGATATTGTCACCTAGTTTTGATATTGTAAATTATCTTGTTCCTAGGTGGCATGTTAGCTCTACAAGTTGCAATTTGCTTTTTGTTTAGTGTGAAGATGATGTCGGATATCCTTGTTATCTACCACCGAGAATTATTTCCAAATATTTCTTCTCTTTTGACAATTGGTACTCACTTATGTGTGGTAGAAATTATTGATCATCTTTACATTGGCCTTTGCTTTTATTTGCTTTATCTCTTGCCTAGGATTGCGTCAACTCCCATTGTATTCCATACCACTTGTGGATCTTGTTAATTTCTTGACCTTGTCTAGTGTTTTCTAGATATAGTGAAAGTGGTGATCCCACCTCGTGCATTTTGTATTCAAATGCAAATTCTCTATAATGCACTAGTCTTGGGGGAGCTATCCTATTCTCTATAAAACACTCATCTTGTGATCCTTATCAAGTGTGTGTTTGTGGAAGGCAAGCCATTTCTTTTTGGTGCTTTGTGCCATCATGAAACTTTGTAGAGGGCTTGGTTTGTTTGGAACCATTCTCTCTTTTGGGAGTTTGACATCTTTCTTTTTGAGTGTATCAATGGATATCTCATTTCTTGATGTATCTTTTATGGATATCCTCCAAGTGATGATTTATTCATTTGGTATCTTTTCTTCGCTTGGTATTTTCTTTGTCTTTTGGTCTCGGTTCTTGAAAGTCTTGAGCATGCATATTTACTTCTTGTAGTTTCTTTGGCATGTTTTCTTTCTTTGACCCAATATATAGGGTGAACTCCACCAAGTCTCAAATTGGATGAGATGTGCATGAAATTCATTTTCATATCTATATGCACATATTTATGTGGAGTTTGTCCTATGTGTTGTTGGTTCTCTAACTCTTTGGTCCCAATGAGTTTGGGTACCATTTTGTTTGTGTTGTTGTTCTAGGAACAAGTGGAGATGCATTGGATGCTCGGCTCACTCACAAGGAAGGTGGTGTCACCATGTGCTTATTGGAGTCAAGCTAGGATGATTAATGAACTACTATCTACCTTTAATTGGCATCTACTACATCCATCCAATGGTATCTCGGTAACAAGTATCATCATCTACTTCATGCACACATTTCTTGCATCAACCTTTCGTAGGTTGTATCATGGCATGTTATCCATTCTCTCTTGTGATACTTGTTTCCTTTCTCAAAGCATCCCAACAATGATGTCTTGTTGCTAGTTGTGATGTCTTTGATGTTCGTGTGGTTGGAATTCATTTATATGCAATAAGACCATATCTAGCCTTGTGCTATGCTCTCAAGCAAATATCTTATTGGTATATGTATGACTTCCGTTTGGATATCTTGTTCCTTCATGTTGTAACTATTTCGGGTGTACATCCTTCTTTGTAGATATATATCATCATGATTTCGTCTACCTAGAACCTTATACACTTGAGAGAAATTACATCTCTAGATGATATCCTTTCTTTCACGCCCACCTTGCCTTTCTTATGTTATTTCTTTGGTGGCTCCGTGAAAGCTTTTGCCTTGAGTGCGTATCGTATCTCGTTGCATCTTGATGCACTCTTGTGTGGTTAAGATTATTTTCCTCATGCTTATCTCTACGAGGCTTTTTCCATATTAATTAGTATCCCTCGTCTTGATGAGGCTTTCATCTTCTATCTTCGCCACGGGTTGTCACAAGCATAGGTTCTCTATATGCTTATTAGTAAGCTTGTGAACCCATTTGCTTGTTGTGTGTGGGAATGATAGGCCTTGCACTGTGTTGCCTCATTCTTTCAAGACTCTATTGATGCTTAATGCTCATCCGTACATTAGTCTTCTCAAGTGCATTGCCTTGACTCACACACATCATTTTGGTTGAGCCCATTCTTAAGTTGCCTCTTTCACCTATTGCTCTACCATGTGTTTGTTACATGTACTAGGCTTAGTTTCCTATATGCTCACTTGCACTTGTTGTAAGTTTCTATTGATTTTGGGGGAGCTATGATCCTATTTTGTGCACTTTGTTTCCAAATTCAAATATTCTTATGTGTGCACAAATCATGGGGAGCCTCTCTAATTTCTTTAGAACACTCCTTTGCTCATATCATAATATCTTTTATTCATGTAGCTCGTAGGATCTTTGGCCTAGTTGGTTCAATTGGTATCTTTTAATAGCTTGCTTCAATTGGTATCTTTTGATTGCTTGATTGCGTGTTTCTCTCTTTGTTATGTCCTTGTGGCATATCATTCCTTTAGCAATCTTGGTGCCTCAATATAGTTGGTCTTCCTCCAAGTATTACCGTTGGATATGTGTATTGCATTCCACTCTCTTGTTGAGAAATACACAATTTATATTGGCCTTCTATGCTTTTCGCCCATTTTGGCAATCGATGCCAATGGGGGAGAAGTTTCAGAGAGTTTTGTGGAGAAGTCTTCAGAGTTTTCTCCTTGCTTTGGTTTTGTTCCTAAGCATTTGCATCTCATACGCTTGCATTATTGGTTGTTGCATTGCTTGGTGATGCATAATTCCTTGTATAAACTCTCGTGAAAGTGATTGTCATGAATTACCAAAATGGGGGAGATTGAAAGAACATGTGGTGCCCCCATGTTTGGTTTTGGTAATTGATGACAATCTCTATGGACCAATGGTTTCCTTGAGTTATATTTGAAGGTTTTGTCCATAGGCTTTTCTTGGAGTACATGTGTTGGTTTCAAGGAGAGTTTGTGTTGACCAAGGTGCTATTAAGGAATTATCCAAAGCTTGGTCATGTGAGAGTTGAGCTTATTGCAAGCATGTCTTGAAGAATAAGATTATGTGATCATTCATGTTTACCTTCAAGACATCATCCAAATGAAGAGAGTTGGAAAGATTCAAGGTTGATCAAGACTAAGTCAAGAGTGAATCAAGTTGATCAACTCACAAAGTGTAGAAGATGTACCGAGAGGGATCAAGTGATCCCATGGTTTGGTAAGCATTGTCCATTGTGCTTTGTGTACTAACCCATGGTCTATGTGAGAGTTCTACGTGGGGTTAGGTACATGTTCATGGGCTTGTGTCAAGAGGAAGATATCACTCAACCCATGGAGAGGATGACATCAAGTGGTGATCATCATCAAGATTGCCGTGTGCAAGTTCAAGTGGATCATCGCGAAGAGATCAAGTGCTTGAAGCTTGCCGTCCATTGTGGTGACAATGGACTTGTGAAGATGTGCCGAAGAGTGGCTCACCCATAGTGGACTATGGGGGAGCAATCATCTAGTCTTCATCGAGCCAACGCAATCAAGAAAGGTGGTCCAACTTGAGGGAGTCAAGATCGTCATCATCTAGCTCAAGTGGACCATGTGCAAGGCAAAGGTTTTCCCTTGATAGGTTTTCTATTTTACCGGTCTCATGGTGGTAGTTTGGAGACCGGGTTATAGGATCGTTTGTCGTACTATCAAGGGGGGCTCTCAAGTTGGTAGCTTGATCGTATCGTTAGTAGAGAGCTCAAACCATTGCATCCTTGAATCATCTTTCTTGGTTCTTGTTTGGTTCTCTTTCTGAGTCTTAGAGCTTATGGTCATCTTGATGACAAACTTGGTTTCATCGAAAACGGAGTTCGCATGCATCTTCTATGATGTTTTCGGTGTTGGAGGTTTTACCGGTCTTTTCCGAGGAAGGGTTATCACCATTTTCTTATGGGACTTTTCTCATTTGCTTCTTATTGATATTTCTTTGAAGATTGTGTTAGCCCTTGTCGCTAGCTTCCAACAAACTTGGTTTCATCGAATTCGGAGTCCGTTTGCAAAAGTTGTGGCAGTTTTGGTGTTCTGAAAAGGCTGCAGCGGTACTACCGCGAATTGGAGCGGATGCAATTTTTTACTACCGCTCCAGAGCAGTATTACCGCGGCTCCTACAGCGGTAGTACCGCTCCGGACCAAAAACTCGTCTCCAGTCTTGCGGTGGTAGGCCTGGATGTATTTTTTTAGTACCGCTCGCAAGCAGTAGTACCGCTACCATTTGCGGTAGTACCGTGAGGTCGAGCGGTAGTACCGTGAGGACGAGCGGTAGTACCGCTCCGGCGGTTCTTCTGGCCTTTTTCCTCCTCGTTGTTGTTTTTCAAAGGGGTACTTCCGCCCTAGCGGTAGTACCGCTCCTTGGAGCGGTAGTACCGCTCTGTGCGGTCTGTGAGCATAACGGTTGGATTTTTCCCCACCTATAAAAGGGGGTCTTCTTCCCCAATGAACCTAATCCTTTTAGCTCGTGTTCTTCCCCCATTGTTGACCTTCTTCGAGCTTGCTAACTCTCAATCCCTCCAATGATTCTTGCTAGTTCTTGAGGGAAAAGAGAGAGGAGATCTAGATCCATGTTTCCACCAATCACTTTCTCCTCTATGTGAGGGGAACCCCTTGGATCTAGATCTTGGAGTTCTTCATGTTCTTCTTTCGTTCTTCCTCTCATTTTCTTCCCTAGCATTAGTTGCTTTGGTGGGATTGGGAGAGAAGGACTTGGGCACTCCGTGTGCCCTTGCCATTGCATTTGGTGCATTGGTTTGAGTTCTCCACGGTGATACATGGAAGTTACAAGTTGAGAAGCTTATTACTCTTGGGTGCTTGGTACCTTTGAGCTTGTTCCTCTTGGGTGCTTGGGCGCCCTAGATGGTTGGTAGTGTTCGGAGCTCAATCATTGTGGTGTAAAGCTTCGGGCAAGCGTCGGGGTCTCCAATTAGGTTGTGGAGATCGCCCCGAGCAATTTGACGGGTACCGGTGACCGCCCCCAAGGGTTGCCAAAGTGTACGGGTTCGGTGACCGCCCCCAAGGGTTGCCATTTGTACGGGTTCGGTGACCGCCCTCAAGGGTCCCTTAGTGGAATCGCGGCATCTTGCATTGTGCGAGGGCGTGAGGAGATTACGGTGGCCCTAGTGGCTTCTTGGGGAGCATTGTGCCTCCACACCGCTCCAAACGGAGATTAGCATCCGCAAGGGTGTGAACTTCGGGATACATCATCGTCTCCGTGTGCCTCGGTTATCTCTTACCCGAGCTCTTTACTTATGCACTTTACTTTGTGATAGCCATATTGTTTCTTATCATATATCTTGCTATCACCTAGTAGTCTATCTTGCTTATCATAAGTTGTTGGTGCACATAGGTGAGCCTAGTTGTTGTAGGTTTTGTGCTTGACAAATTAACCGCTAGGTTTATTCCGCATTTGTTCAAGGCTAAACTGTAATTATTTTAAAACGCCTATTCACCCCCCCTCTAGGCGACATCCACGATCTTTCAACATATATGGTAATTAGACACTAAACAGGTGGCATTCACACAAAGCATGTCTAAACTAAGCAAATGACATAGCAATGCAAGATACCATACGCACGATATGAGCAACATAACCCTGCCAAGTTAGGGCATGCACCTCGGGGGGGAAATATGACTGGTCATCTGTCTCTGAATCCTCCTCTGAGGAGCTATCGGTAACCAGCAAGACATGCGCTTCGTCAGATAGCATTGTCTGCTCTGAAGACCTTGTTTCCACTCCAGATTTTTCCATGACCGTGCCAAATGGCTGATGCATAGGAAGAGTAATTGAATGTACTAAAATTGTTGACAAATTTAACACGTAATAAAAAAATGATGGCATGATATAATTCACATATAATATGACTGGCTAACCAGGGTGGCATTGCAAAATTCACATATATGATGCCTGGCTAGACAAGATGGCATTGCATGATTCACATATACGATAAAGAAACTAAACAGATGACATTGACACAAAGCATGTCTAAACTAAGCAGATGACATCTTTAATGTATACAGTAAGCAATGCAAGGCACCATATGCATGATATTACCAACATCAGCATGCCAAGTTAGAGCGAAGACCTCATGGGGTAAATAGGAGTGGTCTTCTCCTTCTGAATCCCCCTCATAACAGTTATCTTCCTCTTGATTACGATCCGAAATGGGTGGAGGGGGGCTGCCTTTGCGCCCACCATGGAACGACGTCTGCATGAAATTTTATTGCCACGCAAGGCTCGTCTCTTTTGCTCTACATGATCAATTCCATTGTGTACAATAACTGGCATGCATAGGAATAAAACATAGTGAGATTATGTAAGGAGTGCATGCACAAATCCAGAGTGATGGTAGCAAACTGTGCATAGACCCAAAACCAATGATAGCAGGCAGATAATAGCTTTAGTTAAAAAATATAGATAATGGCTCCTTTAATGTTTGTTTGCACCCAACATGAAACTCATAGTAGACACTGGAGATTAACCAGATAGTAGACAGATAGTACTGATTGTTGCCTCAATATGTACCCCACAACCATTTAAAAACTCAAGTTTCAGCATTAGTTTGGACCTGACTCGGAGTCTAGTAGGTGAACACGACAATAATGTAGCATGTCATCATATTAAGCGACGCATAACGTAAGCAGACACGGAAGAGTGCGACCTCTCTTGCGGACCCATGTAGTCCTCAAGGTCATCTGCTCAGTTGATGATGGTAATGCAGTTGCCGTGGCTGCCGGCGGCGGGGAAAAAGATCTGAGGTGGCGAAAGACAGTCTGGAGAGTGGATCCCTGTTGTGGTGAACCCTTCTGTCGTTGGAGCAGCTGAGCTGGGGTGGAACACAGCGCCGCAGGAGCAGGACAAACCACACAAGGTTTTCTTTGACACATATCTGTAACAGAAGTAATTGAGTAAGGGCTTGTTTGAATTTGAGGATTCTAACAATGCAGGGATAGGAAATAGACAGGAATAGGATAGGAATGCACGTGCAAAACAGAGAATTTAAAAACACAGGATTTCTGCCAATCTGGGTGTTTGATTCACAACAATTGGAAGGTCACAGGATGCAAAAAAGCATGGTGAGATTAAGTCAAACCACAAGAAAATTATGGTTATAATGCTATTATGCTACTATCTCTTAGTCTTGTGCTTGATGAATAGGAATATAAAAAGGAGGAGAAGTGGAAACTAGAATTCCTACGGTTTTTCTTTCAAGGAGACACTAAAGGAACAAATCCTACAGTTTTCCTTTGCTCCATTCCTTTGCACCAAATTCATGAAAAGTAGTACCATAGGAAACTTTCCAATTCCGATGTTTTCCATTCACTTTTCCTTTCAAGCACTGGAGATTCTAGTAGGCAGGCTTGATCAAGGAAAATCCTACACTAAAAAAATGTTTTTGTGCTACTTCTATTACTTTGGACCCAGGCCACTGACATACTAGCTCAACTCCCAGGCCCATCGACAAATGCACAGCTCAAACGCGCAGAGATAAATAATGATGGCGTTCAAGAGAGTCCATCACGGATAGCTAAGTTGCCTGGTACCTCACTGCTTGTCATATAGTAGGATAAAATAATCGTATTTCCCGTTACTACGAGTGCTCAGTGAACAATATATATAACATGTAGAGTAAAAAAGAGATGCAACAAGTGTACAACCTCTTTGGCGAAGCCATGTCGATCTCAGCGTGATTGGGTTGGCCAGTGAGGATGCTCCAGCTGACTTGGCTGTCAGAGGAGGGGAAGAAGATCTTAGGCGTCTGGAGATGGAGCCCGAGGTACTGCTCCGCTGTGATGGAGGGTTTCGTCGTTGGAGCAGCTCTGGTGAGTTGTACAACGCCGACGCTGAAGCAGGACAAGAGAGACAATGAACAACGTTAACCTGAGTGGAATTCTAATAGCATCTCCAATACATGACGTAAAATACATAAACACAAAGTGCTAGATGTAAAATACAACAGCCGCTCATCTCTGAACTTAACTGTCAAAACTGAATTTAACTGTCGAAACTGAACTTAACTGTCAAAACTGAACTTAACTGTCGAAACTGAATTTTGCTGTCGAAACTGAACGCACTAGCAAGGTGAGGCTACACGTCGCTCGACTGACTTTTTCATCTCTGGTCAGTCGATTTTGCAGCCGTTGGATACGAAATCATGGGCCTGCGGTTCATCTTCAACCTCCACCCCCCTGAGCCGGCCAAACAGCAGCCCCCCGCCGCCCGCAGCCGGCCGTGCGCCCGTCCCGCCCGCCCCGAAAACACTCCCCACCGCCGGTCCGCCGCCTGCCCCGGCCATCCCTCTAGGCCCCCCGTGCCGAGCTTTTTCTCCGGTGATCCCCACGCCAACGCCCCGCCACCACCGGCGACCACCGCCCCCATCCTGAACCCTAAGATAGATAGTGGGGTACCTCTCCAGCGAGCCCCCCTCCCCGCTGCGACTGGTTCTTCCTTCACCCCGGCGGCATCGGAGTGAAGTGTAGCTAAATTGGAGCAGCATCGCAAGCAAGAGCAAGAGCGAGAGCAGCAGCGCGAGCAAGAGCAATAGCAAGAGCAGACCAGGCAGGGGACCGAGAGCAAGAGCAGAGCAGCAGCGCGAGCAAGAGCTGAAGCAGCAGCAGGTCCTACTGATGTGGACGTCGCCGTCGAGGGAGCGACGCCGTGGAGGAAGTGGCCGGTGACGCCGCCGTGGATGGAGCCGCGCCGTGTCGGCTCGAGACCGAGCGCCGGCAGCACTGTGAGATCGAATCAAGAAGAAAATGCGGAAATTAGTGTACAACCTCTTTGGTGGCGCCGATTAGGCCGCAGCTTCATCCGAGGAAACGTTGATGATGATGCTCTTCCAGTGGTGCAGGTGAAGATGACGGTGTGGGAATGGAGGTGGCGCGAAAGATGAGGGGAACATCGGGGCAGCTCCTTGGAGGTGGAGGACAGTGTGGCTGAACCGGCGGGACGATGAGATCGACGATGGATCCTCGTTCGGTACGGTGGATGAGGGACGTCGAGGTGTTGCTGTGGATGACGTCGTTGGGGAAGAGGCTCCGGCTGGGTGGCAGACGGAGCAGGGTGTGGGGTTTCGTCGCGGGTTTTCGCGGCCTCGGTGTACGAATGGGTGGGCGGATGGGATGGCAGTGGGGAACCATGGCTTAGAGACGCGCTTGTCCGAAATGTGGGGTAAGTTACGAAAGTACCCCCACCGATTTGAGGTGGTTCTTTCGGTTCAGGGGTACCACGGGCATTTCGTGTGTCGGGATTTCAAAGGAGGTGGGAGTTTTCGCGCGCGTTGTAATTTCGGAATAGCAAGGCGCGGGTTGAGATGGAGGGAGTTGTCGGAGCACAACGAGACAAAGATATATCTTCAATATTTCGGGCTAACAAGGCGCGGGTTGAAGAGGCAGGAGTTTCCCAGCACGATAGACAGAGACGCTAGCTTGAATTTTCGGCATAACAAGGCGCGGCTTGAAATTTCGGAAGAACAAGCTTAACGTGTACCCAAAAAAGACAATTTGCACCTCAACACGCACAACACACACACAAACACCATTTAGACTAGAGTAAGGTACACGTGCATTGCACGCATGAGATTTGGCAACCAAATTATGAATAATTACCACATTATAGCATGCAAGATTTGAGTCATATATGCATGATGTAGATGTTCGTTTAATTCTTATAGTTCATTTCATTCAAAATCATCTAGTTTTTATAGGAAAGCTAATCTATTTTAAGATTCATGGAATTGTGCATCGTAAGACATAAAGTAAAAAAATAATGGCAAATCATGTAGAAAAACATTTGGGCAATTTTGATATGGAAGATTCTAGAACAAATAAGAAGTGCTTGTGTTTTGATGTTTGTGCATTATGCTTAAGTTCAATCATGGAGTCTTCTAGATTATACATGTGGCAAAATCTGGTGGAATCTAGATGATATCCAACGGCCAGTAGTGCTCAAATTTGCCATCTTTGGACCATCGGATTCGCCTCATCCAACGACCATCTTTCAAAGTTAAAGTTACCCGCAGACAATATAAAAAATATAATATATATAGGGGTATAGATATAGATATGTGATGCAAAATCCGCCCATCATCTCCAATTAGAATAGTGTGTCCATGCACGGATGCGACGTGGCCAAATGATGTCTACCATCGGTATCTCAAATTCAAATCAGTCTAACCTTGTTCAATGTGTATACATTACAACATGCTCGTTTCCAAACCACACCGTGCAGATCTCTGTTATATTCATGCATGCATGGGTTTCAAACATCAGGATCTCTTATTCAAATATTTGAATTCAACTTTACATTGATTGTGACCTCACCTATTCAGCTATTCTTTTACACCCACACAACAGTCTTCTCTTTATAATTGTACCACTAACCTTCTCTCGTGCATGCATGCACACACACTACCAGTCGGCATTATCCATCGCACGCATGCAATCTTTTTCTTCAGGTCGGTCTCCCATGAAGGCACACACCAACACACATCCCCCTCTCCATCATATTGGGCATTCTTTATCTCTCACGCGTGCATGCGCAACGATCGATGTTCCTCTATGTATGTGTGTATATAGCTAGGTCTTTCATAGTTTTCCACACAAACCGATCAATCGATATATCCAGTGAGGTCTCACCCTCTTTCCCACGTCCACATCGATCAATCTATACCTCTCTATATAGGATTAACATATATAGCTAATACACCCACATTAATTATGTATCCAACGTCCCCCTCTCATCATCCATGCCTTCTGCTTCATCTCTCAGACGCGTGCACAATGGCGAAGATAGGGGGCAGTAAGGGCCCTGCCCCCTCCCCCCTAACATCACTATATATCAAGGCTAATATGAATGTGATCATTAGACAATTGCTGCTAAAAATGGTTTAAGTTCATGAATTGACCCTCCTCGTAAAGGATTAGCAATGCTTGGCCCCCTAGCTCATTTATTTTTCATGGCTCCGCCACTACGCGCATCAGCGCATGTGTTCGCCCTCTCTCTCTAAATATCGATCTTGCACTTGTGCATTCCTTCATAGTCTCCCTCCACTTGGCCCCTCGCACCATCTTCTAGCCCCCACCGGATTTTGCCACATGTACAATCTAGCAGACTCCATGGTTGAACTTAAGCATAATGCACAAACCTCAAAACAACAGTGGTTCTCTTTTGTTCTAGAATCTTCCGTATCATAACTGCCCAAACTTTTTTCTAATTGAATTGCCATTATTTGTTTTTACTTTATGCTTTACAACGCACAATTCCATGAATCATAAAATAGATTAAGGGCTTCTTTGATTCAAAGGATTCTAATCATTAGGAATTTTTCCTATCTTGGTTGTTTGATTCGTAGGATTGTAAACCGTACGAATTTTTCCATATGATTCATTTGCACTAGATTTCATAGGAAACATCCCATCCACTCAAACCTCTTTGAAAGAATTCTGCGTTTTTTCTATGCACAATCAAACACTCATACAATCTTGTAGGACTCAAGACGACATTCCACTATAATCTCATGTTTTTCCTATTCCCGTGTTCTTAGCTTTTTTATAAAATCTAATTGATTTTGAATGAGATGAACTATAAGAATTAAATGAAGGGCTACATCAGGCATATATGACTCAGAGCTTACATGCTATAGTGTGGTATTTATTCATATTTTGGTTGCAAAATCTGATGCGTGCAATGCACGTGTACCTTACTAGTACTTCGAGTATGTGCAAAACATGTAAATTAGAATACCAATGCCACACTACACAGTGTATCTTTTACAGTTCATGAAGCCACGTGGCACATGTGTAGGCGTTGTCGCGACCTCCATGCGTGGATTGATCACAGTGACGTGCTGCTGGTTCCAGAAGAATGTACTCGTCCTCCCTGAGCCATACTGGCGGTACATGCACGAAGCGAAGATGTGCACGCACTCATTCCTCGCACGCACACGCGGGTACACGAGCGGATGCAATTTTGTACCAAGATCCACCCCATGTGATAATTTGACGCGTGTAAAGTCGTTCACTTCATTGATGGTCAATTAATACAGCGCATGCCAATTGAGTGGATGTGAGGGCGGAAGAAAGACATTATTACTCCACTGCGTGCATGCGAGTAGTTAAATCGTGGGTTGCTAGTAGTACTTCCATTGGTCTCCTTCGTATTTTGTGCCAATTTTTGACAGTAACATAATATTTACGCATTTGAGCAGTGTAGTAGTACTTGAAATTTATGTTCCGCTAAACTCATCGGGAGCCGTTTCGGGCCTCGAAACCAAAGCCATCAATTAATCTTTACCTTGTTCCCATCACATTCGAAAGCCTGCTCACACCTACTAGTAGTACGTACCAAACCTGAAC
Source organism: Triticum urartu (assembly GCF_003073215.2). Classification (NCBI taxonomy): domain Eukaryota; kingdom Viridiplantae; phylum Streptophyta; class Magnoliopsida; order Poales; family Poaceae; genus Triticum; species Triticum urartu. The sequence goes on from NC_053024.1 coordinate 535,383,882, forward strand.
GTGTTCCCACTATGCAGGTATTAGTACTAGTGCTAGTACTTAGGTTATAAAAAGGGGAACTACCTAACCGAAAATCACTCTACCTTTCCTCCTCATAAGTGCTTCTTCTTCGTCCGTCGTTCCCATGGCTGGTGAGCTGAGCTCTAGGTCGAGAACTACTCGTAACAAGGGAGCGGCAACCAGGCTGTGGAAAAAAAAGAGAGGGCTCGCCGCCACGCAGAGACCTCGAAAGATCTCTCACGGGCAGGCGATGGCTCCCAGGAGCGCCCTAGCCGCGGAGGCGAACATGCCGAGCCGGCGGAGCTGGAGTCGTTATCCCTCGACGGCATGCCCGATCAGCTCAATAAGCAGAAGGAGTTCATCCAAGGCTTGATGGAGTTGCTGAAGGAGAGCCTCGACGACATGCCCGCTGAGCTCAATCAGCAGGGGGAGTTGACCGTCGGCTTGGTGATGCTGCTGAAGAAGAGCATTGCCTCAGAGAAGAAGGCGACCGGCGAAATCCTGCGACTTCGGGAGGACAATGTGAAGCTCTGCCACAAGATCGACCTATTGAAGGAGAAGAACGCCGGCTGGAAGAAGCTGCATGAGAATAGTAGTTCCTCGATGAAGATGCTGCAGGCCCTCGCCATGGAACAGAAGGAAGAGTTGGCAAAGCTCCGCATCGAGCACCCGGCTGCTGTCAAGGTACGTAATATGGCTGTGGAACAGATGATGAAGGCTCGCGTCGAGAAATGTCGCATCATGGACACAATGATGAAGATGGCGGAGGAGAAGTGCAAGGAGATGGAGGTCGTGGAGGCGATGAAGAAGCAGTTACGACTCCGCGGCGAATTAGATCATTTGGGGTGATAATCTTCCTTCTTCTTTTGCTCCTGTGTTTCATCTTTTGCTACTGGTGTTTCGCCGCACGTGTCACGTTCTCTGCGAGGCATGAATAGAACAATGTTTTTTGAGGGAATGAATAGAACAATGCTAACAATGAGATGACTAGCAAATTATATCATTTTTATCGCCATATGGCACTGGGCTGCCGTGTTTCGTGCTCCTCCGTCGCAGTACTACTCCAGTGGAAAACTTGAGTATACTGCATGGTTCTTTGCTCCTCCTCAATCAGGTCGTCCGCGCATTTATACGAGCAGTCAAATCACAAGGCCCCACCTTCCAGCAGTAATGAGCCGTCAAATCACAAAGGCCCTTGCCTCTCGTGAAACCGACCAAGCTAGACTGCCCTGCCCTCTAGCCTTTAAAAAATGTATACTTTTGTACAGCAGTAGTATCAATGGATTGCGCCATGGAGCAAAACTTGAAATTGAAAAAAAAGTGGTACATATAGAGAGCGCTCGTCGCCAAATTATGCATATAGTACTATTAAAAAAGGCTAGTCACAATAATGGTGTCCAGCACAACCCACCCCTCAAATAAAACTAAGAGGGTGCTTGGATACGTTTTTAGTCCCGTGACTAAAAGTAGTGGGACTAAAACATGCTAGCCTCACCCATGCTTGGATCCAAATACTAAAAAAGGCCAAAATCAAGTTAATGAGCATTTATTATCCTCCAAACCCTCCAATCCAGAACTCGCCTGTGTTAAAGGAGAGGAGTTAAATGAGTAGAGAGAAGACTAATCCACATTTTAGTAGGGGTACCCCTGACTAAAAAAATTTAGTCTCAAGACTAGTTTTAGCCCCTCTTTAGTCAGGGGTGCTTGGAACTTTAGCCTCTTAAAGAGACTATTTTTAGTCAGACTAAAATAAGTCCCTTGGATCCAAGCACCCTCTAAGCATCCTGGAATTCTTTGACAAAACTAAGCACCCTGAAATTCTTTGACAACTAAATTGCTGGCTATATGATGTTGGCCATATATATTATACGTATATAATGTGAAGAAACGAGTGGTAGTACTATACCAACTAAAACATGAAATGTAAGAAATAGTAGTATGTATGTATTGAAGAGTTAAAGTAACGAGAAGAAACATAACATAGTTCTGCTGGGGGCTCGGCACAACACACCCCTCAAATTAAATTAAGCACACCTGAAATTAAACTTTGCAACTATTCCGGTAGACACTGCATTAGAACCACCATGAGCAACGACACTGCCACCTTACTCGGAGTCCTCGTCCATGTCCTCGACTTCGTCCTTGTCCCTCTTCCTCTTGGCCGATACTTCTTTGCTTGAACCGCACACTTGGATGTTGCTCTTCATCCAACCCTTGTAGATATTGAAGCAAAGGTAGCCATCCATTGCAGCGTAGTGGATGTGGTCTACTTCTAGTACATTCCGCTGCCATGCATGACGATGAAACGTGTATGGAGGTTTCTCCAGTTTACCGTACGAAGGATGAACCATGGCTCCTGCCAGGGTCAGCATTGAAGGCTGACGAGCGGACACCAGCAGATTCTTCTGGAGGTCGAAGGTGTTGCCTACACCGAGGCCTATCCGATGCAGGACGTATTTGTCGTTACCAAGGTCTACAGTAACGAATTTGACTAGGTTGCTCTCGAGGAAGTCCTTAAAATCCTGGCACTCAATGTCGACATAGCATATGTGGTAGACCAAGCATAAGTCATGCACGCAAACCTGGATCACGGCGGGCTTCTTCCTCTCTTCGTCCTTTAGATCCTTCTCTCATCCCAGGACTGTGGTGTACTCAACATCTAGCCCAGCGACCCACTCATCATCTGAGTCTTCGAACATGCGTCTGAAGCGAGAAAGGCATCCTTTCACCGTCGCGGAAGAACGGGTGTAGATGACGTCGAACTCATCGCCGGTGATGGTTCTAACCTTGTAATCACCGCCGATCGTGGAGATTTGGGATGCCATGGATTTGGGAGGAGGGTTAGGATTAGTGGAACTGCCGTAATGTGAATGGACGAACGACTAGGAGCGAACCGCCATAGTATTGAAGGACGTGTGGGGACGAGTAGGAGCGAACTGCCAGCGTGCGAATGGCAGGGTAGTGGCTTTCCATTCTCCCATGATACGGGCTTCCGAGAGCCCTTGGATATGAGATCGAACGGTTGCATGGTGTGGTTCTAGACCTATGGGTGAATATCCAATCCTGGAGGGTTATTCTGCAAATTTTCAGCAACTTAGCATGCGACCGTTTGATCTCAGATCCAAGGGCTGCCAGCAGCCCGTATCATGGTCGCGCCTACCACGATCGTCGCGTCACTCGTGCGGTCGCTCCCTTGGAGATTTAACACGGTGCGTTAGGCTATCTGATGTTGGCATGTCATACATAGTCATCACTTAGTCACTCATACTACAACAAGGTTGGCTATAAGTGTATTTTTTTACTCCTCTCTATCTCTTTCTTCGTACTCAAGGAAGAAACGGTGCTAAGCGCGTGTATTTATTGCATTTGCCAAGGAGTGATCTCTTCCAATGAAATGGTGTTGCTAAGTTTGCTTCATTTAATTAGCTATAGACTCAAAATTGTCTTTTCACCTAGGTACACGCGCTTAGCACCGTTTCTTCCTTGGGTCACCAAACTAGTCTCTCCCTTCTTGATTAACTTGCCACATCAGACTTTATGCTTATGTGGCAAGCTTAAGCACCTGTAGGAGCAAGTAATAGTAAGTACAATAGTGCGCTTTACATGGCATTTTTGCATATGTGGAGGAAAGAGAGGCAAGGAAAAAGTGGAGAAGTGGGCTCTCATGCAAGAGCCAGCCTCTACTACATGGTGGAGCATTGGGAGAGGCACCTGTATGGAGGTGGTCAGGAATCTGGGAGACTCACGCCGGTCGTAGCACCGCAATTAAAATGATAATGGCAAGTCAAATCACGGGGCCCCACCTGTCCAGCAGTAACTCGCTGTCAAATCACACAGCCCTGCGTTTGCAGCAGCCTACTCCCTCGTCTTCTCGCGTCTCTGTCGAACCGACTAGGCGGAACTGCCCCGCCGCCTACCGCGCAGGAAAAGCCCCGCCCTCAACTTTTAAATAGTATACAATATACTAATTTTGTATCCATGGATTGCGCCCGCGCCATGGAGCAAAGAGTCTAGAAAACGGAGGAGAGACGGTGGTCTTGCAATAGAGAAGAGGGAGAGGCGAGACGGTGGTTTTGGAATGGAGATGATGGAGAGGAGAGGAGGTGGTTTTGCAATGGAGAAGAGGGAGAGGAGCGTGCGGCAGCGATTTAGGATTGGACGAGAGGGCCGACGCGCTCTGACTGGATCAAAATCAAAATCAATTTGGTGACATGCATTCACATTTTTCTTGTCAAATACAGTACGTGGTCAAACTTTGACCCAAAATACATGAAACAACAAAAAAATACTTCCAAGACCAGCGCCGCTCTTCCGCTCTTCTCCTCTTAAACCACTGCCGCTCCTCTCCTGTTCCAATCTAAATGCAGCGCCGCTCCTCTCCTCTTCCATTTCAAAACCACCGCCCCTCCTCTCCTGTTCCAGTCCAAAACCAGCGTCGCTCCTCTCCCGTTCTAATCCAAAACCAGCGCTGCTCCTCTCCTCTTCCATTCAAAAACCACCGTCGGCGAGTGAAGGTGCTGTGGAGAAGTAGATCGATGGAGGAGTGCAACCGATACGTGAGGATCGCAGACGGCGACCCTGTGAAGCTAGCTAGGATGTTGGAGATACAGTCTTGGTTTGACAACAAGGACCAACTAGCGGCGACGGCGACATCCATGGCCAAATATCTGCAACAGAGCAAAAAGGCGGCGATACTCCCGGAGGGAGTCGCGCCGGAGTACATAGAGCTGCTCCTCTGGGCCATGGAGCAAACAGATTCACCGAATCCGATCGTGAGGGAGCGGTGGTGGGAGTATCGATCCCAGATGGAGCATCCACCAGAGATTGAAGGATCGAGCATCTACAGGGTGCCGTTTGTGAGGGTGTCCTGCCAGAGCGAGCCGGTGGAGTCTTCATCGACCGAACCCAACTGCAAGAGGAGAAAAGCAGTTGGCCCGACGACGCTTCCCCGCCATCGTCTCCCTCGCCGTTCACATCGTCTCACGGGGCGGCTGTCTGCCACCGAGGAATAGGAGGGGGCTGCCCCCCCCCAGCCCAATAGTCGGGCAGGTTGTGAATTGTCAGGAGGAGCTTAGGGTTGTCAGTATTTGCAGGTTGTGAATTGTGTTTTGTGTTGTGTATTTTGAGAGTACTTTCAAATATGAATGTCTTTTGAATTTCATATTTGCAGTATTGAGCATATGAAGTATTTTATGAATTCTAGATATCTATTTTTAGCACTTAAAAAAATGTAGTTTCATAGGAGTATAAAAGTGCAGACAATGTGATTCTCAGAGAAGAAACTGCAAGTTTCAGTTTCAGATAAGAAACTGCAAGTTCGGTTTCAGATAAGAAACTGCAACTTTCAGAGGCAGAGCATTTATATTAACATGGCCTTTTCAAACAGGGTTAACATCATGTTGAAAGTTTTATTCATGGTCGAAAATGGAACTACCAGCCAGTTAACATCATGCTGATCAACATTCATGCATAGCACATCTTCATATGATGCACAGTCAAAATGCCCACACAATGTCGAGTGTGCGAAACACAGAGAAAACAAGGGACGAAGTTTTGGCAAGTGTTGGACATGGTTTTGGGCTGCCCCGTCTAGGCTTTCATTTTTAACATGCGCAGCCCACGTCCTCGGATGGGAGGTCCATAGACCTGTTTGTATTTTCTTAGGGCCGTCATGTATCGACCGGCCTATGGACCTCCCATCCGAGGTTTTATTTTTGGCAGCCCAATTTATGTATTTTTTGAAGAAAACGCAGAGGTCTGTTCTATTTTTATATAAGAATAGGAACGCCGGGTCCAACTTATGTTTCCCTTCTAACTATATTGTATATATTTAAATTATTTTATATGTTGACTGTTTAGTTCACATAATTGGCAAATAGATGACCGCTCTCGCGATCCCCTTCGCCCCCGCCACCACCTCCACCCTCGCCGCCGCCCCCGCCACTACCTCCACCCTCGCCGCCGCCATAGATCTCGCCGCCACCCCCCGCCTCCTGACTCCGGGCGCGCCTGCCCCCCTCAGCAAGTCCGCTCACGCGCCCCATGGAGTCGCCGGCCATATCCACGGGGGAATGGCTGGAAGACAGGAAGATGTACAAAATGCATCTCCCACATGTCTACAAAGGCTTCCCGCGGATGCTCCAGCCGCTCGACTCCGTCGCGCCGGCGGTGCTGCGGGAGACTCGAGGGAGGAGATGGAGGGAGCGGGCGATGCGGATCCGCGAGGACGCTCTCTCCTGGACCCAGTGCACGCGCGAATGGAGGGAAGCAGAGGAGGAAGATGCGAGGGAGGAAGCCAAGGAGGTACCGAATCCGTTCTCTCACTCACGCATGTATGCTCGGATGTGCAAGGATCATGTGGATTGGGAGCTTCTGAATCTAGCCCCGCGGATCTACTTCGAAGGAGATTTCTCGGAGAAGCACAGGATTCCCCACCCCAGTGAGCCGTCGATTGCGTTCGTTCGATGGGCGAAAGGAGAAGTGAATTCAGGAGATCCACGTCGTGCTACGAGATGGGAATGCTTGACTGGACTCCTGCCCACCAGCACGCCACCGGAGCCGGAGTAGGTGGATCCCCTACCTTACCTCTCCCCCAAACCTGCAGAAGATTGAAATTGGGCTTGCAATCTGCTTCAATTGAGCTGTCTTGTGGTTATTTCTTCTTCCTGAGAGACAACATCTGGCTGGAGGATGAGAAGGAATCAGGAACTCCGATGAATTTCCCCTATCACAATGGGGGAGCGCCGGTTGGTAAGTGGTACGGCCCACCTCCTCCCCAAATAGGGGCACAATCTGGGCAGGCTCCTGTAATTGCCCAAGATCAATCTCCTGGTGGTTCTGACTCTCAGATCAGTGGGAAATCTCAAGGCAAGAATCAGCAAAAGAAGAGACAGGACATCCAGAAAACTGCTCCTGCCCCTGCTTCGGGCCTTATGGCATACTCTGAGGTGATCTGCTACAATTGTGGGGAACCAGGGCATCATTTGGATAAATGTGTCAAGCCCAAGAGTTGTTTTATCTGCAAAATGGTTACCCATAAAGTTGAGAATTGCCCTGTCAGAAGGAAAACCCATAGTTCTGCTAGATATGTTGGAAGTGCTGCTCCAGGATTATGTCCACCATTGATAGAATCTTCTGTGACACAGAATTAGATAGTTTTTCCCCTTTCTAGTTGTAGAGCTCTGCCCAGATGTGGTAGTGACCACACTCCTTTGCTCTGGGACTCTGGTCTTAACCAAACTCCAAAGAGCAATAGTTTTAAATTTGAAAAGTGGTGGTTGCTTAGAGAAGATTTTACTGAGCTAGTCAGGAAAATCTGGAATGAGCCTACTGGGAGCAGCTGCCCCCTAGAAAATTGGCAGATCAAAATCAGGAGATTTAGAAGAACTAGCAAAGGGTGGAACTCCAATGAGGAAGCTAATCTTAGAAGATACAAAAGGCTTCTCCTCCTTGAGTTTGATTCTCTAGATATTAAGACAGAAACCACTGACCTCTCTGAGGCTGAGACTAATAGATTAAACTTTGTCCATGGAGAGCTCAAGAAAATTTGGCTTCAAGAAGAAATCAAAGACAAACAAAGGTCTAGAGATAGGAACATTAAGGAGGGTGATAGAAATACTGCTTACTTCCATGCAGTAGCTAACTAGAGGAGGAGGAAAACCCTCATTCACTCCCTTGATGGCCATGTTACTGAGGTAGATGAGATGCTGAAAGTGGCTAGTGACTTCTACAAAGACCTGTTTAAGAAACAAAACCCTTCTGGGTTCTCTCTACGAAACATTTTTTCTCTGCTTCTGAAAAAGTCTCTCCTGCTGAAAATGAGCTGCTAGAAGCCCCTTTTTCAGAGACAGGTGAAGGAAGCCATTTTTAGCTCTTATCCTGATGGGGCTCCTGGTCCTGATGGGATTCCCTTCTTGTTTTACCAGCATTTTTGGGACTTGGTGAAAAATGATCTCTTAGATCTTTTCCAAGCCTTTCATAGAGGAGAGTTGGATCTAGCAACTTACTCATGGGGGTCTGTTGGGGTCAAGTTAAATAACTGTAAAAGTGATTTTTTTCCTTGCTGGTAAAGGCCTTAGGCAAGGTGACCCCATCTCTCCGCTTTTGTTTAATTTAGTAGTGGACGTTCTTACTAAAATGCTGAGCAAAGCTGCTGATCATAGTCTGATTGTAGGGCTATGTCCTGAGGTCTGCCCTGGTGGCATCATCTGCCTTCAATATGCAGATGATACCATCCTTTTCTTAGACAATGACTCCACACATGCTAGCAATCTGAAAACTGTTCTAACCTAGTTTGAACAAGTCTCAGGCATGAGAATCAACTACTCTAAAAGTGAACTCATCCCTATCAACATGGATGATCAGGAGTTAGCTGACTTCCTCTCTATTCTAGTCTGTAATAAAGGTAACTTCCCCATTAAGTACCTAGGTATCCCTCTCCACTATGATAAATTGAGGAGAGAGGATATCCAACCCCTTCTGGATAAAATCATTAAAAGGATTGCTGGGTGGAGGGGCAAACTTCTCTCTTACAGAGGTAGATTGATCCTCATACAAGCTTGTTTGGCTAGCATTCCAGTGTATCTCCTCTCCTTCTTCAAGTTCCCTAAATGGGCAGTGAACCTCATCAATTCTCAGATGTCTCATTGCTTGTGGAATAATTTTGAGGTAAATAGGATGCTACACCTTGCTAATATCGCCCTAGTCTCTATGAAAAAAGATTTTGGAGGCCTAGGCATACCTAACCTCCAAGAAATTAACATCTGTCTTCTAGGGTCTTGGATTAAGAAATTCTATGAGGAAGACCTGAAACCCTGGAAGCTTCTTATTGCCCATAAATACCTAGGAAATAAACCTAATATTTTTGTCCCTTCCTCCAACCCTAAGACCTCTAGATTCTAGAAAGGACTAAAATCTATTATGCATGCTGTGAAATTTGGCTACAGATGGAACATAGGGGATGGGAGCAGAACCAGGTTCTGGGAAGATACTTGGTTTGGCACATCCCCCCTAGCAGTCCAATTTTGGCCTAGTTACTCTGTCCGCAATGAGATTAACAAAAGTGTCAATGAAGTTTGGGATAGTCAATGCCTAGAACTCTCTTTTAGAAGGAACTTTAGTGATAGCCTCATGGAACAATGGTTCCAGTTGGAGGAAATTGCCAAAATCATTACCTTTACTGCCGAGCCGAATGCCCTGATTTGGCAGCTGGACAATAAGGGGAAGTATTCCTCCAGCTCCCTCTATCATGTTATCAACTTTAGAGGGGTTCAACCCGTGTTTATCCCTGCTGTCTGGAAATTGAGAGTTCCCCCTAAAATTCATGTATTTCTCTGGCTTCTCTCCAAAAACAAATTGATGACTAGGGATAACCTTAGGAAGAGATACATCATCAAACCCCTTGATTGTGTTTACTGCTTGGAACAAGAGTCTTGTTCTCACCTATTTTTTGAATGTATAGTTGCTAAACATCTCTGGGCCCACATTGAGGAATATTTCTCTAGTCAGATTGGTTCATCCTTCGAATCTGTCGCCAGATTCTGGATTGCTACCAAAAAGTGCTCAGTTTTAAACACTGTTAGCTCAGCTGTCCTTTGGTGCCTCTGGAAATATAGAAATGCTATGATTTTCAGTAACACCTCCTGGATTTCCATTCCGCAGGTCTTGAGGTTGATCAGGAACATGGTGAGGAACTGGGCGATTCTCTCCTCCAGATCGGACAAGGACAAGTTGATGAGCTTCGTGGAAACCCTAACAAGATCCCTCCAGAAACCGTTGGCGATCACTTGTGGCTGAACAAGGCTCGACCTACTCTGGGGCTGGACCCGTGGGCTCGTCTCAAGATCTCTGATGAAGATGATGGGCACCTGGCGCCGAAAAAGAGGGACATCCACCATGCTACGCCTTCCAGCCCGGTGTCTCCGCTTGCTTACTGGTCGCCGCAGGATGACACGGCCCCTCGGCTGAAGACCATGAAGGCTTCGTTGGACCCTCGTTGTGTCATCTGAGTGCTCTATCCACTCTGCCTTTGGCACCGCTCGGGTGATTTGTGTTATTCAGAGAACTTGTTCATCCACCCCCCTAGTTTGTAGCTTTTCTACCTTTGCTTTCGAACTGCTCTTTGAGCTGCTGTATAAGAATATGTTGTGGTTTCGTTCTCAGCAATGGAACCGGGGAGATGCTCCCTGTTTTTCTAAAAAAAATTATTTTATATGTTATTATATAAAGCTTGGTAAGACTGTAAATTTAAGGACGAATGTAATAATATCACTTATTATTTAAATATATTTATCACAAAATGCTCAGCCCTTTTTATTTTTTGATAACATTGCTGGCCCAACCCAACATTATAATTAGAATCAGCCCGGCAAATTCGTGTATTTCGAGAAAGTGCAAATGGGCTGTAATTTTTTAGGAAATAAAATAAACGGGCCGCATGGACGCTACATTATTTGTTCACCCAGCCCAGCTAATGGCTATAATTCAACAAAAAGATCAAATTGACTGTAAATTCTACCGCGCAAAAAAAGACTGTAAATTCTGAAAAATGGGTTGAATACGTGCCACATGTTTGGAGGCTGAAATGTGGGCCAATAGGTCGAAGCCAATGCAATTCGTTGTCAATTTAGTCAACAAATGATTCTGACATGTTAGCCGTTGGATTTACATCCAACGACCGGCATCCATCTTCAATCTCTCGTCTTCTTCCTCCAGCGCCACCGGGACCACCTCCCGCCTCCTGCTGCTAGCAGCTCTACTTAGCATGCTTCGCTATGAAGCGCTACTCCACCATTGGCCAGGCCATCCCTCCACCCCTCCACACCTCCTGTTCTTCTCCACTGACTGCCGAACCACACCGCACTAGAACCAGTTAACCCTCGTACACCTCTCTGTCTGCGACTCTACTCCCGCGTCTTCCCATCTCCGGCTCGTTGCTGTCTGGGGCCTCACCGTCGTCCACCACCTTGGATGCGCTCGGTGCGGCGTGGTCAACATGGTCAACGAACGACACCATTGGAAGTAGACTGTGCGTGGAGAGGCTGACAGTTGGGTCCACGGCCGCACACAAGGAAATGCCTCCTTATTACGCGCAAAATAATGATTCCTCCACCTGACATCTGGGACCCACCGGAAGGGCCTCTGTATTTCGCGAAATAAAGTGCCCCCCGCTGACATGTCGGACCCACCAGCTATCTTCGCATGCAAGGAAGTGCCTCCTTATTATGCACAAAAAATGAATATTCCCCCTGCCAGCTGGAACCCAGCATAGTAGGAGGCTCACTTGTGGGCCTACCAAGTTGACAGGGACGGAGGGCTTTGTCAACTTAGTCAATATGAACGATTCTAGCTCCTGTTAACGTACGATATTCATCCAACGGCCGTAGTGCTTCTTCAACCTCTGGTCTTCTTGCTCCAGCCGCCCAAACCAGCGCCGGTCGTGCCGCGTGCTCCTGCCTCCCGTGGCCGGCTGTGATGCCGCGGAGGCCTCACCGCCCCCTACTACTCCCACCGCTGGCCCGGCCATCCCTCTACTCACCCACACCCCCTGTTATTCTGCGGCGACAGCAGCCTCACACCGCAGCCAAACCAGTGAACCCTCGTACTCCTCTTCGCGTGGGCATCCACTGCTGCGTCTTCCCCGGCTCCGAGTCGTCCCCTTCCTAGTCCTCGTCGTCGTCCACCGCCCTGGTGCTCTCGGCGCGGCGTGGTCAACGTGGTCAACGACCGACTTCCATCGGAAGAGTACTGTACGTGGAGAGGTTGATAGCTGGGTCCACGGCAGCCGCAAGGAAGTGCCTCCTTATTACGCGGAAAATAATTATTCCTCCACCTGACAGTGGGGACCCACCGGACGGGCCACCAGTATTTTGTGAAAAAAATGTTTCCCCCTGACTGCTGGGACCCACCAGACGGGCCACCGTATTTCGCAAAAAAAACATTCCCCCCGTTGTCAGCTCGGACCCACCGGAAGTGCCTCCTTATTACGCACAAAAAAATGAATACTCCCCCTGCTAGCTGGGACCCACCTTGCTGGGAGACTGACTTGTGGGCCTACTAAGTTGACGGGGACGAAGGGCTTTGTCAACTTAGTCAATATGAACGATTCTAGCTCCAGTGACCGTACGATGTCCATCCAACGGCCGTAGTGCTTCTTCAACCTCTGGTCTTCTTGCTCCAGCCGCCCAAAGCAGCGCTGGTCGTGCCGCATGCTCCTGCCTCCCGTGGCCGGTTGTGCTGCCGTAGAGGCCTCACCGCCCCTACTATTCCCACCGCTGGCCAGGCCCTGCGGCGACGGCAGCCTCACACCGCAACCGAACCACTGAACCCTCGTAGTCCTCTTTGCGCGGGCTTCCACTGCCGCATCGTCCCCTTCCTAGGCCTCGCCGTCGTCCACCGCCGTGGTGCTCTCCGCGCGGCGTGGTCAACGTGGTCAAGGAACGACTTCCATCAGAAGAGTACTGTACGTGGAGAGGCTGACAGCTGGGTCCACGGCCACAGCCCAGTTTTTTTGTGATTTGCCAAGTAAGTCACTTTGTCAGGCCTATTGGGCTGCAAATCTTTCAAGACGAGGAGAGCTTTCATTCGGCTGGCCGAGAAAATGGCCCATCAGTAATGAGCAATGGGTTGTACATTTTTAAAACACATCAAACCGACAATTAGTTTCAAATATATTTTTTTCATTTCAAGATTTTAAATTACATTAATTTTTATGCGTGGAGAATTTGTTGGATTTTATATTGATATACATTTATTTTTAAAATCGGTTTGAATGTGAGTCGAAATTTCGGGATTAAAAATAGTTCGGACCGCACCGAAATATGCAAAATTTCGTATAATTTTTTAACCGTTGCCACAATATGGGCTATAATGCTAACAAAAAAAATATGGGCTCCAAAAAAACCTTAAGAATTAGCAAATGGGCTGTAAATTATTAGAAATAATGGCAGATGGGTTGTATGCTATTTTCCACAGATTTGAGGCTTTCCTAAAAAAAGGTTGACGCACAAGCACGGACTGTTGGATGTCCATCCAACGGCCGTCGTGCTTCTTCAATCTCTGCTCTTCCTGCTCCAGCCGCTCAAACAAGCACCGGCGGGACTGCCTGCTCCCTCCTCCTCGCGGACGGCTGTGCTGCCGCGCAGGCCTCACTGCCCGACCGTACTCCCATCGCTGGCCTAGCCATCCCTCTACTCACCCACACCTGCTGTTATTCTCCGGCGACGGCAGACGAACCAGTAAACCCTCGTACAGTCATACTCCCCTCCGCGTGGGCATCCACTGCTGAGTCTTCCCTACCACCGTGTCGTCCCCTTCCTAGGCCTTGCCGTCGTCCACCGCCCTGGTGCTCTCGGCACGGAGTGGTCAACGTGGTCAAGGAACGACTTCCATCGGACGTGGACTGTACATGGAGAGGCTGGCAGCTGGGTCCACGGCCGCAGCAAGGAAGTGCCTCCTTATTACGTGCAAAATAATTATTCCTCCACCTGACAGCGGGACCCACCGGACGGGCCACCGTATTTCGCAAAAAAACGTTTCCCCCTGACTGCTGGGACCCACCAGCTACATCTTCGCACGCAAGGAAGTGCGTCCGGGCAAAAAAAACGATTCGCCCCCTGACTGCTGGGACCCACCAGCTACATCTTCGCAGGCAAGGAAGTGTTTGACAGTCGGGACCCACCTGGTCGAAGCGTACGTAGCGTTGTCATTCTAGTCACGAACGTGTACGTACATACTGGTCGATGTAGAGGCGCGCACATGTCGTAGTAGAGGCACGCACGTGTCGTAATAGAGGCGCGCACGTAGCATGTACACGTACGTACAGTGGCCAGGGTGCAAGAAAGAAAATACGGCCACGTATGTGTACATACGGGCGGGGTCTCGAACGCCTACTCGCGCATACGTACGGCCAGGGCTCGTGTACATGGCTGGGTCGGAATGGACAAACAGCATCGTCGTCGTGTTCATGGGGAGGCAACGGAATGCGTCGTGTTCATCGGGAGGGCTTGGATGGAACAGGCGATGGAAACGAGGCCTGGCATACCGCAGAACGAAGGAAACGGCCTTGTGTTCGACCGGCCACGTTCGAAACGGGATCCTGTTCATCGGGAGGGGTCTGGCGTACTGCAAAACGGAGGAAACGGACCTCCTACGGTCGAAATGGGGGTCCTGTTGATCGGGAGGGGTGTGGCGTACCGCAAAACAGAGGAAACAGACTTGTGTTGGAGCACTACGGTCGAAACGGGGGTCCTGTTCATCGGGAGGGGTGTGGCATACCGCAAAACGGGACTCCACGGGATATTGTTCATCTCCACCGTCGACCCCGTCCAGCCTCCACGAGCTACTGTTCATCCACCGTCGACCTCCTCCAGCCTCCACCTGCGACTGTTCATCCACGGGCTCCTGTTCATCCAGCCTCCACCGCGCGCTACTCCACCGGCTACTGTTCAACCACCCCTCCACCGTCTACTGTTCATCCAGCCCTCCACACCACAGGGTCCTGTTCAACCACCCCTCCACGGGCACCCCTCCACCGTCTACTATTCATCCAGCCCTCCACACCACGGGGTCCTGTTCAACCAGCCCTCCACCGTCTACTGTTCATCCAGCCCTCCACACCACGGGGTCCTGTTCATCCACCCCTCCACGGGCACCCCTCCACCGTCTACTGTTCATCCAGCCCTCCACCACACCACGGGGTCCTGTTCATCCAGAGGCAACGCCACCGCCCGCAACAGGAATCGCTCGATCGGGTTCAGTTAACAGCCATCGATCGATCGCTCGGGTTCAGTAACGCGTAGCCTGCAGTGCAATCGCTCGGGTTCAGTTAGAGCCCAACGCCTCACTCGGGTTCAGTTAGAGCCAACGCCTCGCACACACACGCGTACGTGTACGAGAGAAACGTGCATCGCTCGGCCCCCGACCTCCCACCGTAACCGGGAACTCCCCGAAATTTTCCTCCCCCTCGCTTCTACCATGGTTTTTTCCATCATGGACAGCCCAAAGAATGTCATGCAGCTGCGTCTCCGGCCCGCCCAGGACAAAAATCCCATTTTCTGTCATGATTTTTTGTCATAGAAGTAGGAGCCCACCACATCTATGATGATACCGGGTTTTGTCACAGTTATCGTCATAGAAGTGTCATATGTATGATAGAAAAAAATTTGTTCGGCCCAAAATGTCACGGATGTGTCTTTTTTTTGTAGTGGTGGCTTCTCTCGAGAGCATAATTATTCTACGGTGGGTGAACAAATTACTGTTGAGCAGTTGACAGAATTGAGCATAGTTATGAGAATATCTAGGTATGATCATGTATATAGGCATCACGTCCGAGACAAGTAGACTGACTCCTGCCTGCATCTACTACTATTACTCCACTCATCGACTGCTATCCAGCATGCATCTAGAGTATCAAGTAAAAAACAGAGTAACGCCTTAAGCAAGATGACATGATGTAGAGGGATAGACTCATTCAATATGAAGAGAACCCCATCTTGTTATCCTCGATGGCAACAATACAATACGTGCCTTGATGCCCTTACTATCACCGGGAAAGGACACCGCAAGATTGAACCCAAAGCTAAGCACTTCTCCCATTGCAAGAAAGATCAATCTAGTAGGCCAAACCAAACTGATAATTCTAAGAGACTTGCAAAGATAACCAATCATACATAAAAGAATTCAGAGAAGATTCAAATATTATTCATAGATAGACTTGATCATAAACTTACAATTTATCGATCTCAACAAACACACCGCAAAAAGAAGATTACATCGAATAGATCTCAACAAGAGAGGGGGAGAACATTGTATTGAGATCCAAAAAGAGAGAAGAAGCCATCTAGCTACTAACTATGGACCCGTAGGTCTGAAGTAAACTACTCACACTTCATCGGAGAGGCTATGGTGTTGATGTAGAAGCCCTCCGTGATCGATGCCCCCTCCGGCGGAGCTCCGGAACAGGCCCCAAGATGGGATCTCGTGGATACAGAAAGTTACGGCAGTGGAATTAGGGTTTTGGCTCCGTTTCTGATCATTTGGGGGTACATGGGTATATATAGGAAGAAGAAGTACGTCGGTGGAGCAACAGGGGGCCCACGAGGGTGGAGGGCGCGCCTGGGGGGGCAGGCGCGCCCCCCTACCTCGTGGCCTCCTGTTAGTTGGCTTGACATAGGGTCCAAGTCTCCTGAGTTGTATTCGGTGAGAAAATCACGTTCCTGAAGGTTTCATTCCGTTTGGACTCCGTTTGATATTCCTTTTCTTCGAAACCCTAAAACAGGCAAAAACAGCAATGCTGGGCTGGGCCTCCGGTTAATAGGTTAGTCCCAAAAATAATATAAAAGTGGATAATAAAGCCCAATAATGTATAGCATGGAGCAATCAAAAATTATAGATACGTTGGATACGTATCAATCACCGCCCGCAACTCTTTGTGTTCTACTCGTGCATATCGACCTGGCTCGGATGCCGCTGTTGGAAAACGTAGCATGCAATTTCAAAAAAATTCCCATGCTCACGCAAGATCTATCTAGGAGATGCATGGCAACAAGGGGGAGAGTGTGTCTATGTACCCCAGTAGACGGTAAGCGGAATAGTTTCACAATGCGGCTGATGTAGTCGAACTTTCTTCGCGCTCCACTGATCGAGTACCGAACGTATGACACCTCCGAGTTTTGCACACGTTCAGCTCGGTGACGTCCCTCGCCTTCTTGATCCAGCAAGGTGTCGAGGTAGTAGATGAGTTTCGTCAGCGCGACGGCATGGTGACGATGATGGTGAAGTGATCCGTGTAGGGCTTCTCCTAAGCACCGCGAGAATATGACCGGGGGTGTAAACTATGGAGTGGGGCACCGCACATGGCTAACAATTGATGTTGTATGTTCTAGGCGATCGCTTCCCCACATATATATAGGTGGCAGGGGAGGAGAGGCAGCCAAGTGGACTTCCCAAGTCTCCCCCCTTCCATATATCATGGGAGAGAAAAGGGAAGGGGAACAGAGAAAGGAAGGGGGCCGAACCCCCCTTTTCCTTCTCCAATTTGGCCTCCTACCTAAGGGGGGTGCGCCACCCCTTGTGGGCTGGTGTTCTCCCCTCTTATGGCCCATAAGGCCCATATCTTTCCCCCGAGGGTTCCGGTAACCCCCCCCCCGGTACTCCGATAATTTCCCGATACACTCCGGAACACTTCCGGTGTCCGAATACTATCGTCCTATATATCAATCATTACCCCTCAACCATTTTGAGACTCCTTGTCATGTCCATGATCTCATCCGGGACTCCGAACAACATTTGGTCACCAAATCACATAACACGTATAATACTAAATCGTTAAGTGTGCGGACCCTACGGGTTCAAGAACTATGTAGACATGACCGAGACACCTCTCCGGTCAATAACCAATAGCAGAACCTAGATGCTCATATTGGCTCCTACATATTCTACGAAGATCTTTATCGGTCGAACTGTTATGACAACATACGTAATTCCCTTTGTCATCAGTATGTTACTTGCCTGAGGTTCGATCATCGGTATCTTCATACATAGTTCAATCTCGTTATCAGTGATACTCTCCAACGTATCTATAATTTTTGATTGTTCCATGCTATTATATTATTTGTTTTGGATGTTTTATATGCATTAATATGCTATTTTATATGATTTTTGGGACTTACCTATTAACCTAGAGCCTAGTGCCAGTTTCTGTTTTTTCCTTGTTTTAGAGTTTTGCAGAAAAGGAATACCAAACGGAGTCCAAATGGAATAAAACTTTCGCGATGATTTTTCTTGGACCAGAAGACATCTAGAGGACTTGGAGTGCATGTCAGGGAAGCCACGAGGCAGCCACAAGGACGGAGGGTGTGCCCAGGGGGGTAGGGCGCATCCCCACCCTTATGGGCCCCTCGTGACTCCACCAACCTATTTCTTTCGCCTATATATTCCCATATATCCCAGAAACATCTAGGGGAGCCACGAAAACACGTTTCCACCGCCACAACCTTCTGTACCCGTGAGATCCCATCTAGGGGCCTTTTCGAGCGTCCTGCAGGAGGGGGATTCGATCACGGAGGGCTTCTACATCAACACCATTGCCCTTCCGATGAAGCGTGAGTAGTTTACCACATACCTACGGGTCCATACCTAGTATCTAGATGGCTTCTTCTCTCTCTCTCTCTTTGATTCTCAATACCATGTTCTCCTCGATGTTCTTGGAGATCTATTTGATGTAATACTTTTTTTGCGGTGTGTTGGCCGAGATCCGATGAATTGTGGATTCATGATCAGCTTATCTATGAATATTATTTGAATCTCCTCTGAATTCTTATATGCATGATTTGATATCTTTGCAAGTCTCTTCAAACTATCGATTTGGTTTGGCCAACTAGATTGGTTTTTCTTGCAATGGGAGAAGTGCTTAGCTTTGGGTTCAATCTTGCGTTGTCCTTTCCCAGTGACAGTAGGGGCAGCAAGGCACATATTGTATTGTTGCCATCGAGGATAAAAAGATGGGGTTTACATCATATTGCTTGAGTTTATTCCTCTACATCATGTCATCTTACTTAATGCGTTACTCTGCTCTTCATGAACTTAATACTCTAGATGCAGGTAGAAGTCGGTCGATGTGTGGATTAATAGTAGTAGATGCAAGCAAGAGTCGGTCTACTTGACACAGACGTGATGCCTATATGCATGATCATTGCCTTAGATATCGTCATAACTTTGCGCTTTTCTATCAGTTGCTCGGCAGTAATTTGTTCACCCACCGTAATATTTTCTATCTTGAGAGAAGCCTCTAGTGAAACCTATGGCACCCAGGTCTATTTTCCATCATATAAGTTTTTGATCTACAATATTACTTTCCTATTTACTTTGCAATCTTTTACTTTCCAATCTATAAACCAAAAATACCAAAAATGTTTACTTTACCGTTTATCTATCTCTATCAGATCTCACCTTTGCAAGTAACCGTGAAGGGATTTACAACCCCTTTATCGCGTTGGGTGCAAGTTGTTGTTTGTTTGTGCAGGTATTCGGTGACTTGTGCGTTGTCTCCTACTGGATCGATACATTGGTTCTCAAAACAGAGGGAAATACTTACTCAACTTTGTTGCATCACCCTTTCCTCTTCAAGGGAAAAACCAACGCAAGCTCAAGAAGTAGCAGGAAGAATTTCTGGCATCGTTGCCGGGGAGATCTACGCCAAGTCAAGACATACCAAGTACCCATCATAAAATCTCATCTCTTGCATTACATTATTCGCCATTCGCCTCTCGTTTTCCTCTCCCCCACTTCTAAAACGATTTTCGAAAAGATTTGCCTTTTCTTCGTCCCTCTTCCGTTCGCCTTCTTCGCTTGCTTTTTGTGTGCTTGTGTGTTGGATTGCTTGCTTTGTCACGATGACTCAAGAGAATACCAAATTGTGTGTCTTTTCCAACACCAAGAACAATGATTTTATTAGTACTCCGATTGCTCCCGCTACTGATGCAGAATCTTGTGAAATTAATGCTGCTTTGCTGAATCTTGTTATGAAAGATCAATTTTTCAGCCTTCCTAGTGAAGATGCCGCATCACATCTAAACAATTTCGTTGATTTGTGTGATATGCAAAAGAAAAAGGATATGGATAATTATATTGTTAAATTGAAGTTATTTCCGTTCTCACTTAGAGATCGTGCTAAAACTTGGTTTTCATCTTTGATTAAAATAGTATTGATTCATGGAATAAGTGTAAAGATGCTTTTATTTCCAAGTACTTTCCTCCCGCTAAGATCATCGCCCTTAGGAACGACATTATGAATTTTAAGAAACTTGATCATGAACACGTTGCACAATCTTGGGAGAGGATGAAATTGATTATAATAAATTGTCCTACTCATGGTTTGAATTTCTGGATGATTATACAAAACTTTTATGCTGGATTGGATTTTGCTTCTAGAATTTTTTTAGATTCGGCTGCGGGAGGTACTTTTATGGAAATTACTTTAGGAGAATCTAATAAACTCCTAGATAATATTATGGTTAATTATTCTCAATGGCATATCGAAAGATCTTCCACTAGTAAAAAAAGTGCATGCAATTGAAAAGATTAATGTTTTGAGTGGAAAGATGGATGAGCTTACGAAATTATTTGCTAGCAAAAGTACTCCTATTGATCCTAATGATATGCCTTTGTATACTTTGATTGAGAATAATAATAATGAATCTATGGATGTGAATTTTGTTGGTAGGAACAATTTTGGCAATAACACTTATAGATGTAATTTTAATCCTAGGCTGTTTCCTAGCAATTCCTCTAATAATTATGGTGATTCCTACAAAAATTCTTATGGAAATTATAATAATATGCCCTCTGATTTGGAGAATAGTTTTAAAGAATTTATGATTTCTCAAAAGAGTTTCAATGCTTTGATTGAAGAAAAATTGCTTAAGATTGATGATTTGGCTAGGAAGGTGGATAGAATTTCTCTTGATGTTGATTCTTTGAAACTTAGATCTATTCCACCTAAGCATGATATCAATGAGTCTCTCAAAGCTATGAGAATTTCCATTGATGAGTGCAAAGAAAGAACCGCTAAGATGCGTGCTAAAAAAGATTGGTTTATAAAAGCGTGTTCTTCTAGTTTCCGTGAAAATAATGATGATGATCTTAGAGTGATTGATGTGACTCCTATTGAATCTTAGTTTTCCAATATAAATATTGATAAATATGGGACTGGAGATGAGTCAACTTTAGTTAAAAGGCATCCCAATGATTCAGAGTTTTTAGATCTTGATGCAAAAATTGATAAAAGTGGGATTGGAGAGGTCAAAACTTTAAGTAGCAATGAATCCACTCTTATGGATTTCAAGGAATTAAATTATGATAATTTTTCTTTAATAGATTGTATTTCCTTGTTGCAATCCATGTTGAATTCTCCTCATGTTTATGATCAAAACAAAGCTTTTACTAAACATATCATTGATGCTATGATGCAATCTTTTGAAGAAAAGCTTGAATTGGAAGTTTCTATCCCTAGAAAACTTTATGATGAGTGGGAACCTACTATTAAGATTAAGATTAAATATTATGAGTGTCAGGCTTTGTGTGACTTGGATGCTGATATGTCTCCAATGTATCTATAATTTTTGATTGCTCCATGCTATATTATCTACTATTTTGGACATTATTGGGCTTTATTATCCACTTTTATGTTATTTTTGGGACTAACCAATTAACCGGAGGCCCAGCCCAGAATTGCCGTTTTTTGCCTATTTTAGGGTTTCGAAGAAAAGGAATATCAAACGGAGTCCAAACGGAATGAAACCTTCGGGAACGTGATTTTCTCACTGAATACAACTCAGGAGACTTGGACCCTACGTCAAGCCACGTAACAGGAGCCCACGAGGTAGGGGGCGCGCCTACCCCCCCCCCCCCCCCCCCCCCCCCCCCCCCCCCCAGGCGCGCCCTCCACCCTCGTGGGGCCCCTGTTGCTCTACCAACGTACTTCTTCCTCCTATATATACCCACGTACCCCCAAACGATCAGAAAAGGAGCCAAAAACCTAATTCCACCGTCGTAACTTTCTGTATCCACGAGATCCCATCTGGGGGCCTATTCCGGAGCTCCGCCGGAGGGGGCATCGATCATGGAGGGCTTCTACATCAACACCATAGCCTCTCTGATGAAGTGTGAGTAGTTTACTTCAGACCTACGGGTCCATAGTTAGTAGCTAGATGGCTTTTCTCTCTTTTTGGATCTCAATACAATGTTCTCCCCCTCTCTTGTGGAGATCTATTCGATGTAATCTTCTTTTTGCGGTGTGTTTGTTGAGACCGATGAATTGTGGGTTTATGATCAAGTCTATCTATGAATAATATTTGAATCTTCTCTGAATTCTTTTATGTATGATTGGTTATCTTTGCAAGTCTCTTCGAATTATCAGTTTGGTTTGGCCTACTAGATTGATATTTCTTGCAATGGGAGAAGTGCTTAGCTTTGGGTTCAATCTTGCGGTGTCCTTTCCCGGTGACAGTAAGGGCAGCAAGGCACGTATTGTATTGTTGCCATTGAGGATAACAAGATGGGGTTTTCTTCATATTGCATGTGTCTATCCCTCTACATCATGTCATCTTGCTTAAGGCGTTACTCTGTTTTTAATTTAATACTCTAGATGCATGCTGGATAGCGGTCGATGGGTGGAGTAATAGTAGTAGATGCAGGCAGGAGTCGGTCTACTTGTCTCGGACGTGATGCCTATATACATGATCATACCTAGATATTCTCATAACTATGCTCAATTCTGTCAATTGCTCAATAGTAATTTGTTCACCCACCGTAGAATACTTATGCTCTCGAGAGAAGCCACTAGTGAAACCTATGGCCCCCGGGTCTATCCTTATCATATTAATCTCCTACTACTTAGTTATTTACTTTGCCTTTATTTTACTTTGCATCTTTATCATAAAAATGCCAAAAATATTATCTTATCATATCTATCAGATCTCACTCTCGTAAGTGGCCCTATAGGGATTGACAACCCCTATTTGCGTTGGTTGCGAGGATTTATTTGTTTTGTGCATGTACGAGGGACTTGCGCATAGCCTCCTACTGGATTGATACCTTGGTTCTCAAAAACTGAGGGAAATACTTACGCTACTTTGCTGCATCATCCCTTCCTCTTCGGGGAAAACCAACGTAGTGCTAAAAGAGGTAGCAGGTGCTAGTATTTCCACGATTCCAAAAACTTTATGTGATGTGTTAGGTTTCCGTGAATTTGATGATTGTTCTTTATATTTGCATCTTGTGGATTCCACTATTAAGAAATCTACGGGAAGTATTAATGATGTTCTTATTGTTGCAAATAGGAATTATGTGCCCGTAGATTTCATTGTTCTTGATATATATTGCAATCCTACATGTCCTATTATTCTTGGTAGACCTTTCCTTAATTAGAACGATTGGTGCAATTATTGATATGAAAGAAGGAAACATTAGATTTCAATTTCCGTTAAGGAAAGGCATGGAACACTTTCCAAGAAAGAAAATTAAATTGCCTTATGAATCTATTATGAGAGCCACTTATGGATTGCATGCCAAAGATGATAATACTTAGATATATTTGTGTTTTATGCCTAGATAAGGGTGTTAAACAATAGCGCTTGTTGGGAGGCAACACAATTTTAATTTTGTTTTTGCTTTTTAAGATTCTATTTTGCATTAAATAATTTATCCAGCCTCTGATTAGATGTAGTTTTTTATGCTTTAGTTAGTGTTTGTGCCAAGTAAGACCTTTGGGATAGCTTACAGTGATAGTTGATTTGATCTTGCTGAAAACAGAAACTTTTGCGCCCAGGAGATTAATTTTCATTTTTAGCAGAAGTGCGACAAAATACTGATTCCTTTAGCAGACGATTAATAAACAAATTGCTTAGGTTGTCATAATTTTTCAGAATGTTTGGAGTTACAGAAGTATTCAAAATATCCAGATTGCTACAGTCTGTTCTGTTCTTGACAGATTCTGTTTTCTTTGTGTTGTTTGCTTATTTTGATGAATCTATGGCTAGTATCGGGGGTATGAACCATGGAAAAGTTGGAATATAGTAGATATTACACCAATATAAATAAATAATGATTTCACAACAGCACCAAAAGTGGTGATTTATTTTCTTATACTAATGGAGCTTATGGGATTTTCTGTTGAGTTTTGTATTGTGAAGTTTTCAAGTTTTGGGAAGGATTTGATGGACTATGGAATGAGGAGTGGCAAGAGCCTAATCTTGGGGATTCCCAAGGCACCCCGAGGTAATATTAAAGGACTAGCAAGAGCCTGGGCATCCCCTCTTTCGTCTTCGTCTATCGGTAACTTTACTTGAGGCTATATTTGTATTCACCACATGATATGTGTTTTGCTTGGAGTGCCTTGCATGATTTGAGTATTTGCTTTTTAGTTTGCCACAATCATCCTTGCTGTACACACCTTTTGATAGAGACACGCATGAATCGTGATTTATTAGAATACTCTATGTGCTTCACTTATATCTTTTGAGCTAAGCAATTTTGCTCTATGTGCTTCACTTATATATTTTAGAGCACAGTGGTGGTTTTATTTTATAGAAATTGATGAACTCTCGTGCTTCACTTATATTATTTTGAGAGTCTCTAAACAGCATGGTAATTTGCTTTGGTTATAAATCTAGTCCTAATATGATAGGCATCCAAAAGGAATATAATAAAAACTTTCATATAAAGTGCATTGAATACTATGAGAAGTTTAATTCCTTATGATTGTTTTGAGATATGAAGATGGTGATATTAGAGTCATGCTAGTGAGTAATTGTGAATTTGATAAATACTTGTGTTAAAGTTTGTGATTCCCGTAGCATGCACGTATGGGGAACCGTTATGTGATGAAGTCGGAGCATGATTTATTTATTGATTGTTTTCCTTATGAGTGACGGTCGGGGACGAACAATGGACTTTTCCTACCAATCTACCCCCCTAGGAGCATGCGCGTAGTACTTTGTTTCGATAACTAATAGATTTTTGCAGTAAGTATATGAGTTCTTCATGACTAGCGTTGAGTCCATGGATTATGCGCACTCTCACCCTTCCACCATTGCTAGCCTCTCTAGTGCCGCACAACTTTCGCCGGTACCATAAAACCACCATATACTTTCCTCAAAACATCCACCATACCTACCTATTATGGCATTTCCATAGACATTCCGAGATATATTGCCATGTAACTTTCCACCGTTCCGTTTATTATGACACGCTCCATCATTGTCATATTGCTTTGCATGATCATGTAGTTGACATCGTATTTGTGGCAAAGCCACCGTTCATAATTCTTCCATACATTTCACTCTTGATTCATTGCACATACCGGTACACCGCCGGAGGCATTCACATAGAATCATATTTTGTTCTAAGTATCGGGTTGTAATTCTTGAGTTGTAAGTAAATAAAAGTGTGATGATCTTCATTATTAGAGCATTGTCCCATGTGTGGAAAGGATGATGGAGGCTATGATTCCCCCACAAGTCGGGATGAGACTTTGGATGAGAAAAAAAGAGGCCAAAAAATGAGAGAAGGGGCAATGCTACTATCCTTTTACCACACTTGTGCTTCAAAGTAGCACCATGATCTTCATAATAGAGAGTCTCCTATATTGTAACTTTCATATACTAGTGGGGATTTTTCATTATAGAAGTTGGCTTGTATATTCCAATGATGGGCTTCCTCAAATTGCCCTAGCTCTTCATGAGCAAGCAAGTTGGATGCACACCCACTAAGTTTCTTTTTGAGCTTTCATAAACTTATAGCTCTAGTGCATCTGTTGCATGGAAATCTCTACTCACTCATTGATATCTATTAATGGGCATCTCCATAGCCCGTTGATACGCCTAGTTGATGTGAGACTATCTCCTTCTTGTCTTCTCCACAACCACCGTCTATTCCACCTATAGTGCTATGTCCATGGCTCACGCTCATGTATTGCGTGAAAGTTGAAGAAGTTTGAGAACATCAAAGTATGAAACAATTGCTTGGCTTGTCATCGGGGTTGTGCATGATTTAAATATTTTGTGTGATGAAGATGGAGTATAGCTGGACTATATGATTTTGTAGGGATAAGCTTTCTTTGGCCATGTTATTTTGAGAAGACATAATTGCTTTGTTAGTATGCTTGAAGTATTATTGTTTTTATGTCAATATTAAACTTTTGTTTTGAATCATACGGATCTGAACATTCATGCCACAATAACGAAATTACTTGGATAAATATGTTAGGTAGCATTCCACATCAAAAATTCTGTTTTTATCATTTACCTACTCGAGGACGAGTAGGAATTAAGCTTGGGGATGCTTGATACGTCTCCAATTTATCTATAATTTTTGATTGTTCCATGCTATTATATTATCTGTTTTGGATGTTTTATATGCATTAATATGCTATTTTATATTATTTTCGGGACTAACCAGTCAACCTAGAGCCCAGTGCCAGTTTCTGTTTTTTTCTTGTTTTAGAGTTTCGTAGAAAAGGAATACCAAACATAGTCCAAACGGAATAAAAATTTCGCGATGATTTTTCTTGGACCAAAAGACATCCAGACGACTTGGAGTGCACGTCAGGGAAGCCACGAGGCAGCCACAAGGACGGAGGGCGCGCCCAGGGGGTAGGGCACGCCCCCACCCTTGTGGGCCCCTCGTGACTCCGCCGACCTATTTCTTCCGCCTATATATTCCCATATATCCCAAAAACATCCAGGGAGACACGAAAACACTTTTCCACCGCCGCAACCTTCTGTACCCGTGAGATCCATCTAGGGGCCTTTTCCGGCGTCTTGCCGGAGGGGGATTCGATCACGAAGGGCTTCTACATCAACACCATTGCCCTTTTGATGAAGCGTGAGTAGTTTACCACAGAACTATGGGTCCATAGCTACTACCTAGATGGCTTCTTCTCTCTCTTTGATTCTCAATACCATGTTCCCCTCGATGTTCTTGGAGATCTATTCGATGTAATACTTTTTTTGCGGTGTGTTTGCCGATTCGATGAATTGTGGATTTATGATCAGCTTATATATGAATATTATTTGAATCTCCTCTGAATTCGTATATGCATACTTTGATATCTTTGCAAGTCTCCTCGAACTATCGATTTGGTTTGGCCAACTAGATTGGTTTTTTGCAATGGGAGAAGTGCTTAGCTTTGGGTTCAATCTTGCGGTGTCCTTTCCCGGTGACAGTAGGGGCAGCAAGGCACGTATTGTATTGTTGCCATCGAGGATAAAAAGATGGGGTTTACATCATATTGCTTGAGTTTATTCCTCTACACCATGTCATCTTACTTAATGCGTTACTCTGTTCTTCATGAACTTAATACTCTAGATGCAGGCAGGAGTCGGTTGACGTGTGGAGTAATAGTAGTAGATGTAGGCAGGAGTCGATCTACTTGACACGAACGTGATGCCTATATTCATGATCATTGCCTTAGATATCGTCATAACTTTGCGCTTTTCTATTAATTGCTGGGCAGTGATTTTTTCACCCACCGTAATATTTTCTATCTTGAGAGAAGCCTCTAGTGAAACCTATGGCCCCCGGCTCTATTTCCATCATATAAGTTTTCGATCTACAATATTAGTTTCCGATTTACTTCCTTTGCAATCTTTTACTTTCCAATCTATAAACCAAAATTACCAAAAATATTTACTTTAACGTTTATCTATCTCTATCAGATCTCACCTTTGCAAGTAATTGTGAAGGGATTGACAAACCCTTTATCGCGTTGGGTGCAAGTTGTTGTTTGTTTGTGTAGGTATTTGGTGACTTGTGCGTTGTCTCCTACTGGATTGATACCTTGGTTCTCAAAACTGAGGGAAATACTTACTCTACTTTGTTGCATCACCCTTTCCTCTTCAAGGGAAAAACCAACGCAAGCTCAAGAAGTAGCAACCGGCAAGTCTCTTTACTCGTTCCGTTATACATCATCTCGCAACTAACTCATTAATTACTTTGCTTGCAAGGCTTCTTATGATGTGTATTACTGAATGGGCCCGGAGATACCTCTTCGGTACTCGGAGTGACAAATCCTAATCTCGATCTATGCCAACCCAACAAACACCTTCGGAGATACCTGTAGAGCATCTTTATAATCACCCAGTTATGTTGTGACGTTTGATAGCACACAAGGTATTCCTCTGGTATCCGCGAGTTGCATAATCTCATAGTCGAAGGAATATGTATTTCACATGAAGAAAGCAATAGCAATAAGACTGAACGATCAATATGCTAAGCTAACGGATGGGTCTTGTCCATCACATCATTCTCCTAATGATGTGATTCCGTTATCAAATGACAACTCATGTCCATGGTTAGGAAACCTTAACCATGTTTGATCAACGAGCTAGTCAAGTAGAGGCTCACTAGGGACACATTGTTTGTCTATGTATTCACACATGTATTTAGATTTCCGAGCAATACAATTCCAGCATGATTAATAAACATTTATCATGAATAAGGAAATATAAAATAACAACTTTATTATTGCCTCTAGGGCATATTTCCTTCACCACCCACATATCAAATTATCAAAGTAACGAACGCGAATCAACTAAACATGATGAATGTGACTAGACAATAATTCCCATGTGTCCTCAAGAACGCTTTGCTTTATATAAGAGAACTTTTTGGCTTGTTCTTTACTATAAAAAGGATTGGGCCACCTTGCTGCACATTTGTTACTATTGCTACTTCTTACTTGTTACGAATTGCCTTGCTACAAAACTATCTGTTACCTCTACTTTTAGTACTTACAGAGAATACCTTGCTAAAAACCTCTTGTCATTTCCTTCTGCTCCTCGTTGGGTTCGACACTCTTACTTATCGAAAGGATTACGATTGATCCCCCATAGTTGTGGGTCATCAGTAGCCCACCTCTGTTAACATACGGTCCCTTTGTTTCCCCTTCAATGACCTGTAATCCATCATCATTTGGCCACACATAGGTGACTATGTCATGGGGATACCAGAACACGTCAACGAGAAAGAACAAAATCGGTAATGAGGAGAACGGTATAGTGAACATGTGTATGACTCAAGAGGATATTGATACATCTCACCACGGGTTTTGTAAATTATCAGGAAGCAAAGGGAACATCACATGGTAGCCAAAGATTCACACAAATATCATTCGTGTATGCATAGGGATCGATATGGGCTTCCATGGTTCCGCTATTGGTCATTGAATGAAGGGGGTTCATTCATGTCTATGTTTTACCGAACCTACAGGGTCACAAGCTTAGGGTAATCATGATCTGCTGAGTGTTAGTGGGACGGGAATAATGAGAATATATTTGTGGAATTGTTTCATTAATATTCAGAATAGTTTCGAGAGGAACTGGAAGCGTTCTGGGGTCACCGAAAGGTTTTCGAAGTTTATCAGGCAATCCCGGGCATTTCTGATAAATAATATATAGGTGAAAATGTTTTTGGTGATGTTAAATTAATAGTAAAAGGCTCTAGTAATTGTTAGGAGTCTTTTATATTTAATTTAACATCAAGGGGTCTTAAAAGGCCAAGTGGTGGAAGGAGCATTGGGCCATATAGGCCCAATAGGGGGTGGCGCCGAGGCCGAATTGGACGAGGGGGGAGGATCCCTCCCCTTGTGTGGAGCCTCCTCCTCCCATCTCAACCTATATACACTAGAGGCGTTTTCACCTTTTGGGCACACAAGTTTTGGAGCCTCCACTAGTTCTCTAATTCTAGTTCTAGTTGGTTCTAGTTGATCAATTAGAGCTTGACCTAGATCCTCTATTCCTCATAATTAGAACCCCGGTGTGGTTCTAATACCCTCCCTCTAATTCTTCAGCGATTATTAGCTCTAGACGGCAAAGCGTTGCCGGATCGTGAAGACCGTACGCTTGCAACTCGTAGAGAGGCCGTGCTTTCGGTCTTCCATTCGAGGGACTATTCGGGCGCGGTTCGCGGAATCATTCATCTACGTTTGAGGGACTCCAAGTACGATCTACACCGACTCGTCTTCTTTCGTTGCAACTCGGAGTCGGTAACAATCGAATCCAAATTGTTAATGCATCTTCATACTGTTCCTGGGTGATCATAGCGCGATTGTTTTTGTTTTCTACTACGTTTCCCAACACGGCGCACTCAAAATAAGATCTTCTGAAGACTTGACATACACTTCAAGGCATATTCAAATATTTGGCATGTTCATCTCTAGATGCAACTGACCATGTGTAACCCTAGGTACCCCTGAACCCTATATAAGCTGAGGGGTTTAGTCTGTAGAGGCAAGGCTTTTAGACTCATTCATACGATCTCGAGGTAGATCATCTATAGTTTTTACTACATCCACAAAATATAAACAAGAGCAGGAGAAGGGTATCACCTCTCTGAGAGGGCCCGAACCTGGGTAAACACAATGTCCCTCTTCTTCCTGTCACCATCTACCCAAGACCACCCGCTCGGGAGCCCCATCCGGAGATCCGCCGGATTTAGCTCTGACATCTGGTGCATTATTTTAGCTATTTCATAGGGCACTCTCTTCTCTCTATTTTTTCGAAATACCACCATGATCTATTATAAAAGTTCACCAATATAAAGCAGCCCAAACACAATAAAATTTGCGTTGAGTTGTGCTGTCTCGCGGGGCTAGTTGAAGCACTCTCGTGGAAGTATAATCGCAATTTAGATTGTTTCCAATGAAGAGCAAGAGGCGGGTGTTCATGCGAGTGTATCGTCACACACGAGGTGTCACAAGTCTCATGTGAATTGATTATTTTGGTATATGCAAGAATTATGGTGATGGTGGTAAACAAGTAGCTACATGGTCAAATAAATGGTTTAGAGCTAAAGTTACAAATAAAGAACATAAAATAAATTGTGGTTTTCTGCAATGAAAAAGTTAGACGCAAAGAGGTTCAATTCTTGGTGAATCATGAATGTGATAGTGCATCGGTAACATTTTTCGATAAAGGACGATTTATTATCTCAAAATGTAGCATCAAACAGATACAAAGAATTATGAGTAATACTCAGCCTCTGCATAACTAGGATGCACACAACCAAATCCAAAAGTCTGACAAAAACTCATGAAATGAAAACCGACAAATCGGCAAAATAGTGCACCGGTAGCACGGAGTTGCATAATCATGTGATTATACTCCTCATATTCTATGTTTAGTGGGCGAGTTAACAACCAAACTCCTCCTGCCAGAATTTTTGGCTCTGTTGTCCCACCTTCCGTTACCATCAACAATGGCCGGCTCATCAAATTAAGGTCATTAGACAGGACCAACGTTGTAAGCATCGTGAATTCGCTGTTCTCCTTGTATTGTCTTTGCACCTTGTTGATACCAGCACCTGTCACATGGTGGTCATGGATTCACTAAAATATATGTGGTTGCCCGTGTAGGTCTCCAGATCATGTTTTCTGCACCCTTAAATTGGACAACAAGCATTGCACTCACCATAGATAATAAACCTATTAATCTCTACTATTAAAGGGGGGTTGGTCGTTGTACCATTCACCTTCTCCTCCACCTCCTCCCCACGTCCTACATTAACTCAATCAAATAAAATCAAATCTTGCCAGAACCTCACCTAAATCAAAACTTACCTTGCCTTACCTACCCATACTCATACTCAAATAAGAAGAAATCTTACCAAAAACCTAGAACA
Organism: Triticum urartu; assembly: GCF_003073215.2. Lineage (NCBI taxonomy): Eukaryota > Viridiplantae > Streptophyta > Magnoliopsida > Poales > Poaceae > Triticum > Triticum urartu. The sequence continues at coordinate 535,415,058 of NC_053024.1, forward strand.
TGGTGGATGTAATATTTATATCAGACATGATTGGTGTTGAACCACTAGAATATGTATGCCCTCATTGCAACGCACATACAATTAGCTAGTTTATAATAGAAGTAATATCACAAATATCAACATAAGGGTTAGGCACAAAGGAATCTCACCACACCTTCGGGATTACCCACACATGAGAGATGACAACCAAATGCAGAGATTGTGCAAAGGGAGACCATATCAATAATATCGTAGTTTACCGCAATAAGATTAATAATTAAACAATCTCAGTCCAAAGTAAGAATAGAGTTTACAAACCCTAGCCTTATAAGTTGCATTCTTTATCTACGACAGTGTTGTCAATGATGGAATGGAGAATTGGTCTGCAGAGGGAACCGGAACGGATCTAAGCAAAGTAATTCTCCTCTAGATCTCTGTTTCTCTGCTCTAGTTATGGTTCGAGGGTGTTCTGTTGTTCTTCTATATAAATCCTTAATATGAAATTTGCTTCTATATATGAGAGGGAGGCAACGACTCCCGGTATGACTACTGGTACGAGTGGGGCTGCTCGTACCACTCGTCGTATTTTATTCTGTTGACACTAGATGAATATCTTTTCAACGAGAAAGTCACCCATCTCCTCCTCTATCATCCCAATATACTTCAGGCCCTTCCAAAAGTGTTTAACTTGAAAACATGTAAGGAACACAAGGTTTCTCTAATATCGGTAAATAATCCTTAATGAATAGGTGAACCCGAAGAGTAACTTTGAACCAGACATTGCACATGTTATTTCATTTGAACTAATATTTGCGTATTTGAAGTGGTTTGTACTTACATTATGACCTCACTTCACAAGGTGGCGTTTATGTTTTCTGAACAACGGGGATGGACCCGAAGATCCTAGATGAAAAATTGTTACAACACCACACAAGGACCCACAGAAAGATAAAAAACATAGCCAAATCCTTTAATTATGCAAACATGACACCTTAATTGAAATGCATTGCAGGTACGTGTTCGACCACTAGACCCATCAATTTCCGCTCACTAACCCTAAGCCTAGCTTTGCCTCATCAGACATTGATTCTTCGGTTAAGTCTTGTTGCATCGATAGTTAGCCATTAACACATCGATGCATGATTATGAAATGTGTGCCGCACTTGGCATGAGGCACATCAAAGAGAGTGCCACATCACCCTGATCACTGTAATGAGTGGATCCATGCGGTAGAAACCACTTAAAATGCTAAAACATGGTTCATAAACAAAAATTATGTGTGTATTATTTGGTAAAACTATAAAAGAATAGAATTTGGTTCGATCCATAGTTGTATCACGAAACACCTTTCTCCACAAGGAAATACATGAAAATTCGAAGCAAAAAAGTTGGTTCCAAGGTCTTGTCGTGCGACATGCATGCACCAAGCGAAATGTCATTAAGTGCATGCAGGGTAAGACACATATGATGGCATCACTACATTAAAAGCTACTCCCGAAGATAAATATTATTTTGTTGGTAAAATCATTGGCTTGATTGGAGAAGCCTTGTTCACTGTCGACAACCTTTTTGGGACTCTTTTGTTACTATGTAATATTCCTTTGTGAACTTACATTTCACGTGGGGCATGATTCATCTTATATTTTACACACTAGCTGTGGATATTTTTCTAATGAACATGTGCCGATTGTGGTACCAATACATTAGCACTCGTAAGTTTGTAAACCTGACGGTAAGATATGTTTTGATAGTAAAACTATTCTTCTATTACCATGCAATAACACTCTCACCACCATCATTCTTGTAACAAGTTACCACGTGGTAACTTTAGTATAATACAGGGGCAACTTCGTAAATCATTGGATGGTGATTTTTTTATGGAAACATATGGATATGAGATAAAGTTCACATAATGAAGCTCTTGTTGAGACAAAGCCAACTATGAAGACAGGTTGTAACTACCGTTCACATTTTAGGAGTTAAAACATTTTAAAATTTCAATCTTCAGAAGAGAGATAATATCGGTTGATACATCCTATTTTGTATGCATGCAGATTACAATGTTATTGAGTCGTGCCGAAGCATAATAGAGCATACGTTCGCATACTATTTTTAATTAAAAACAACTTATTTTTGCGGGAAAAAGTAATGCTAATATTTTGAGTGGATTTTTTTAAGAAATGCCCGTAACTTTATCCAAACACGAGACCATTACAAAAGTGCAATGCTTTGGATACAAAATTCAATAAACTATGATACAACTTCTAAACAAAGAATTACAATAAAATCTCTTAGACACACCTTCCTCGTGATATTAAATTTTTGAAGACAAAATTATTAACAAAGACACTTTAGACGGGAAATTAGCCTTGTGAGCTTGAGCCCAAATAAGCTTGGATGAATAGTAAAATCGATTAAAAAATTCTGAATATTTTTGTGGTAATTTTTGACAAATGTTCCAAGTGTTTGGAAATTTTCAACATGGGATCACATTCTTGGAAGGCGTGAAAAAAAACAAAATCAGTGCTCCAAACTGTTTACGAAAGTAGCATTTTCGGAGCATCGATTTTTTTTCTCACACCTTCCACAAATGCGATATCATGATAAAAAAATTTAAGCAATTAGAACATTTGTCAAAGTTTACCATAAAAAACTTTCAGATTTTTTATTTTACTGTTCATCCAAGCTCATTTGAGCTCGAGCGATACTCCGCGTCCCGTTAGACACTGCAATTAGACCAGAATAGCGAAATGGCTACTTCGGTTCTCAAACTTCAAATAAGAGAGAGTCATAACTAGGCTTTTTTTTGTTAGAGATAAGTATGGGCTAAGCAGTTTTTTTTTAGCAAATGGGTTAAGCAGCTGCGATGCCCATAACTCACTTGGGCCAAACTGAGAAGGCGGGGGTGCCAGGCGCTTGGTTGTAAACGGGCCGGCCAAATAAGGTGAAGCTGCGGCGCTCCATTCCAAACGCCGCCGCGTACAGCCCAGCTAAGCAGTGTAGGGTTTTAGCCCTCGTCTCCCCTCCCACTGCCGTGCCCCATCGCACACACCCCGCCGCAATGGCCGCCGTCGCCGCCGCAAGATCCTTCCTCCGATCCGGATCTGCTGCCTCCTCTCTCCGCGGGGCTGCCGCCAGAGCCGCCCCCCGCGCTGGCTCAGCTCCGCTCCCGAGGCGACTCCCGGCCTCTGCTCCCCGCGTCCTCCTAAGGTACGAGCGCTCTTGGTTAGTGGTTCTCAAGGAGCACTCGTTTTGCTACTTGATCTGGATGAAAATCTCGTGTCCATGTTTCGGCATCTGTAGGTCACCGGTGGAGATGACCAGCTTCTGCGTGGAGTCGCTGATGCCCATGCACAGTGCCACGGCGTCGGCGCTCATGACGTCGCTCCTTGCCACCCCGGCTCGCACTGGGTTTGGTTGGCTGACAGAAGGTGACTTTCACATTTCTATGTTTTTTTTGTTGTTTTCGCAATCTTAGATGGCTTAAGTCACGATGCATGTTTGTCTGTTGCTATCTACTGTAGAGCAGACTAGTTTTAGTTGTTACAGACTGCAGAGTAGAGTAGTTTTGGGCTGATCACAAGCGCATTAGTCTCTGCGGGTTAGATCAATTTTGTCTTTATAATCAGTCTGATGGTAATATGAATTTGATGTGTGTTAGTTGTAATTGTGCTTTTAAACCTGTCCTAAAACAGGCTAATGTTGCATTCTCATGCTGTCATTACATTTTGACACCATATTTTTAGAGTGTTGCAACTCTCAATTGCCCATTTCATAACCATACTGTAATTATATCTAGGGGGAGAGTCAACAAACTTATGAGATGGGAGTCATTTTTCTGTAGATAAAAAAATTTCAAAAACTGATGATTAAATTTGTCGTGTTGAAACCAATCTTATACTTCCACATGGTCCTTGTTGTAGGTCAGGACGAAACTAGATGAACATCAAGCCCCAAAAGGTGAATAAACCTTAAGTACTTACTAATAGCTGTTGATGATTAAGTACCTTAATTAATTTATAGTTCAGAGGAATTCGTGGAAAGAGGAGACCACTGCACTTATTTGAAAGGGTCGGTTATTGAATAGATTGTTTGTAAATGAAAATCATAGAAGCCCTGCAAAGTGTGTTGCCATCACAAAAGAAATGGTGCACGGCAACAAAAGCTTCAAAATACCTTTTGGCTATTATTATAGTTGTCGACCTTTTGGCTATACCAGAGATCATTTGCTTTGGAAAAGTTTCCCTTGGTGAAGCTGTATGTATATTTGGTCTTTAAGCAAATATTGTTTTGAATATTCACATAGTCATGAGTGACACATTTGAGGCAAAAGGGTCACTGATTCTTTTGTATTGACCCAGCTGGCAATGATGACGTGTGACAGTTTCTAGGTGGAATGTAGCAGATTATAATCTCCTCACCTCAAATATTCAGGTCTGATCATATTTTAAGGAGTATCCATAATAGCATATGTTTGTAGTGTGTTTCATAAATTCTCCTACCGTTTGACTTGCACAAGAATGCAAGGTGAAGATGCTTAAAAAAATCAGATCTGAAAAACCATGTCATTTTTTTTCATGTGGTAGATAAAAACTGTACTCAGCCATGGCCATAGCAACATAGAAATTTGGACTTGGGTCCACTCCTCACTTCCCCATTCATCTGAAAGCCATTGCATCTTGATCAAGTTTCTTTTGAATTTAGTCATTAGTATCATTCGATGAGTTTATAGAAGTTACTTTACCGAATATAAGAAGAACATTAATCTGTTGGGATTTTGCCTCCATTATTTGAAGAAATGCTAGCAAATCTACATACTTAACATATGCTGGATACATATTACTCCCTCTAAAGAAATATAAGAGCGTTTAGATCACTACTTTAGTGATCGAAACGCTCTTATATTTGTTTACGGAGGGAGTACTTTTATGATTATTGTCCGCAAAAAAAAAACATGTGTGCCTTTCCTTGTAGCCAAAAGAATGTTTGTTTGACCCATTTTTTTTTATCTCTGTAGACTTGTGAGTAGTGACAATGGAGGTTCTCTGGGATGAAGAACACATGCTTTTTATTTTTACGATATGTATCTGCTTTATTTTGCAAAGTGGAACTCATGGACACGGCGCAAAGTAGTTATTACGGCTGTTACATTTATAATGTCAGTTGAAGAGTTGGAGCTTAGATTATTCGTTTCTATTTGTAGATGGATGATTTCTTCTTGTCGGAGCCTGCTGTGATGGTACCTGGTACGGACCTGCCAAATTGAATTTGAAAGTACTCTTTGGTCGCCTTCTCAGTCTGTACTATCCTGGGATTTTCGTTTGTATAAGTGTCTACGGGATTATTATACCTGATTGTGCCAAGATTTAACCGACTTGGTCTGATTATGCCTTTCGTGGAGAAAAAAACTAATGCTTAGTTGGAAGTTTCTGCTTTGTTTTGCTTCTGCTCTTACGTTATCAAGTTGTTGGAGAAAAATGTACTCCAATCCTATCTCTAGCTCTCCGTACCTGCTTACTTTTAATTTTAATGTATTTAGCAATTTATGCAACCTGGCCTTAACTGGACCATTTCCAGTCTATAGTTCCAGTCGATCTAACAATCACACGTAAATAGGCATGATAAAGAGCAACTTGCCATTGTTCGAGCTAGCTCGTGAGTTGGCTAGATTATCTCGTGGTGCTTTTGATGAGGCCCTTAGTGCCAGAGTGGGTTTTGGCCCAACGGGCTGTTTTAGTGGCTGGGTTTCGGCCCAAGTTATCTTGGCCCACAGAAAAGTCTTTTCTTTGCTTATATGAGTTTTAAGCTGCTGGGCTGGATGAGTGATGGGTAGCTGTGGGCTATTGGGCTAAAATTAAAGTTCTTTGTGTTTTCTGTTTATTCGGTGTATTTTAGTATTATGATTATTCCCAAAATGTTTTGCACTGTTATAAATATAAAATTGCTAGAAAAATGATGTTGTAAATTACGTTTAGTTTTCTGAATGAAATGGAACCAATGAGAAATTTTATTTAGAAAGCTCTTATGACATTAATGTTTGTGTCATTTTATGGCATACTAATGTGATCATTTTGTAATACAGACCAATGTTGTTTACAATTTTGAATCACCCCATTCATTCCTTATTATTTTCTGCCCAACGGTGATATAATTTGGACTTAATTTTTGCATGGAAATTGATCAAACCAACGTAGGTTAATTTTTGTGTAATTTAATTTAACTATGATGTTCTTTTCCTTTACTTATGATATTTTGAATTCATGACAACTTCCAGTCCTCGTGGTCTCGAGATTGAGCCACTTACTGGAAACAACTCCCAAACATGGAAGGACTCGTTGCTATTGCATCTCGGCTGGCATGAGGTTGACCTCGCGCTGAGGGAAAGTAAACCAGTGGAACCTAAAAAGGATGCCACTGGGTATGCGGAGCTTAAGAAAGCCTATCATGCTAAAGTTGAGACATGGGAGAGGTCAAACAGAATGGTGCTCCCAATTATGAACTTCTTCATCTTGACTGAGATTAAAGGGGCTATTCCTGTTAATGAAAGTGTCGCCGAATATTTGAAATCGGTGGAAGAACAATTTAAGGGCTCGGAGTAAGTGTATGCAAATGAGCTTTCGCACAAGCTGCTTGCATAATATGATGGGCACGAAAGTGTGAGGGAGCATATTTTAAGTATGAGCAATGCCGTGACAAAGCTTAAAATCATGAAGTGTGACTTGAGCGAAAAGCTTCTTGTGCTCCTAGTTTTTAGGTCAGTACTCAAATATAAAGCACGTGATTCATTGCACATTGCGTTTAGGAGGAAGAGAAAATGAAGAGTGAGCAGAAAGATCAAGCTTTCCATGTTAACTCTATAAAGAGGAAGCATGAGAATAATGTTCATAGCAATAATATGCCCAACAAAAAGTAGTTTTCCAAAAAGAATCCTCCAAAGCCTGAGCAATGCAATGAGGCAAGTTGTTCACGTCCCGCTCCTTCAAATGTTGCTCCAGTAGATCTTAAAAATGTCGTTGGAGAAAGACTTTGCAATTTTTGCAAACATGTAAATCGTTCATACTCGAGAAGTATCAATCCTTCGAAATTGTGGCATCGTCGCTTGGGCCACATTTCGAGAGGGAGAATGGAACGATTAATTAAAGTAGAAATACTTCCTTGACATGATTTGGCTATTTGCAAAAATTACAAAGTCTTTCTCCGACGGTATTTGTAAGATTTACTAGAGCAGCTACTCAAGGAGCAGAACGTGAACAACTTTCCTCATTGCATTGATTAGGCTTTGGAGGATTGTTTTTGGAAAACTGCTTTATGTTAGGCACGTTATTGCTATGAGCAGTGTTCTCATGCTTCCTCTTTGTAGAGTTAACATGGAAAGCTTTATCTTTCTGCTCACTCTTCATTCTCTCTTCCTCCTGAATGCAATGTGCAATGAGTTCAAGTATTTTTCATTTGATTTCAAGAGAATTATAGTTTATCTTGAATGGATTGAACCGTGAGGGTAGTGACCTAAAAATTAGGAGCACAAGAAGCTCTTCACTCAAGTCACACTTCATGGTTTTAAGCTTTGCTGCGACATTGCTCATACTTAAAATATGCTCCCTCACATTTTCGTGCACATCGTATTTTGCAAGCAGCTTGTGCGAAAGCTCATCTGCATACACTTACTCTGAGCCCTTAAATTGTTCTTCCGCCAATTTCAAATATTCGGCGGCACTTTCATTAACGGAAATAGCCCCTTTAATCTCAGTCGAGATGGAGAAGTTCACAATTAGGAGTGCCATTCTGTTTGACCTCTCCCACTTCTCAACTTTAGCATCATATGCTTTCTTAAGCTCAGCATACCCAATGACATCCTTTTTAGGTTTCACTGGTTTACCTTCCCTCAGCGAGGTCAACCTCATGCCAGCCGAGGTGCAATAGCAACGAGTCCTAACATGTTTGGAAGTTGTTTCCAGTAAGGACGAGGACTGGAAGCTGTCATGAATTCAAAATATCATAAGTAAAGGAAAAGAACATCATAACTAAATTAAATTGCACAAAAATTAACCTACGTTGGTTTGATCGATTTTCATGCAAAAATTAACTCCAAATTATGTCATCGTTGGATAGAAAATAATAAGGAATGAATGGGGTGATTCAAAATTGTAAAGCAACATTGGTTTGTATTACAAAATGATCACATTAATATGCCATAAAATGACACAAACATTAATTTCATAAGAGTTTTCTAAATAAAATTTCTCGTCGGTTCCATTTCATTCAAAAAACTAAATGTAATTTACAACATCATTTTTCTGGCAATTTTCTATTTATAACAATGCAAAACATTTTGGGAATAATCATAATACTAAAATGCACTAAATAAATAGAAAATGCACAGAACTTTTATTTTAGCCCCATAGCCCACGGCTACCCATCACCATTCGGCCCAGCAGCGAAAAAACTCATATAAGCAAAGAAAAAAAATTCCATGGGCCAAGAGAACTTGGGCCAAAACCCAGCCGCTAAAACAGGCCGTCAGCGTTTCAAATTTTCGGTTTCTAGGGTTAGGGTTCAGCTGAATTGGCGAAAAAATTGGGACTTTATTTTTATTTCACCAATTCATCATGGTCTAATTGCTAACAGGAAGTAAAACAAGTGCTAATTGACATCTTGAAGCGGAAACGTGGCATAGTTAAACTAACAAAACTTGTTAATAATCTTAAAAATCTAGCACTGATCTAGTAGCAAATTACCATTGTTAGATTTAATCCTATAGGATCTACTTAACAGGATGGCATGCCTAGTCATTGGATCACCTAATTGCATAATGAACAGAGAGGTAGATTAGGATCTTACCACCAACGGAAGCAGCTATTGGTGTAGTCGAAGTCCCGTGCCTGCTCGATGCAGGCTTGATGTAGGCTCGGGGTATAATCCAGATAGAACAGAATATGGTTTCCCGCAAAAGAAAAAAAAACAGAATATGGTAGTTTTGTATATGAAGCAGTATGGGTTCGTGCGCCGCTCTACACCCCTAGTGCAACGAAATTGCAAATGGTGCATGGGCACCATGGTGCCCTTTTCCAAAAAAACATTTTCTAAAAGGCAAAAAAATTGAATTTTTTGTACACACAGACGTGCATACTATGTATGCACAAATTTTCTCAACATTTTAATTTCACACGTGGCGTACAAAGAAAATACAAATATTATTTTTTCAACATTTTGTTTTCTCAACATTTTATTTTCTCAACATTTTGTTTTTGGTCGGAATTTTGTTTTTTTACAGCTTACAAATTATTTATTTTCAAAACAAAATTTCATGAATCCGTAGTGAATACATACAAGTTTCCATGGATATTTTTCTGATTTTTTAAACTTCTAAATATGTTTTCATTTTTTCAAAAAAGAGCCACCATAACTTCGCACTTGTTATTACAAGCGATGCATATGAAACTATGGGACGGAGGGTGTAACGTACCACTTTTCAAACCCTGGCCTAGTTGTTGTTACCGTTTAGGCTAAGAATTTTTTTCGTGTGGAATAAAATAAATGTTTGAACAATTTATTTTATCTTTAGCATTTTCATATCTGGGTTCATGTCCATTGAAAGTGCACTAGTACTAGCTAGGAGTTACTTGGACTCGTATCCATCTTCTACTCGAAATCAAGCCCATTCTTCATCCTTTTCCTCTAAAGTGACGATACAAACTCGCTTTTTAATTTCATTCGGACTCAAGCCCAACGACCCAAGGATAGCCAAACGTCCTGCTCAGCTCCAATACGTTTCCTTGGGTCCGGAAGGTTCCTTTGGGCGACCAAATACAAACCAACTTGTGTCAAACTCGGATTCCAGCTTTGGCTTCGAATACTAGAAAGAAACCCAATCCCATGGAATTCTAGTCGACCTAGGGTAGCTCCAACCGACCTAGGACCTTTATAAATACCTCCCCTACACCCCTAGGCTCGAAACAGACGAAACCATAGCTCACAAGCCACCCAAAGTCGCCACAAAGTTGATCTCGCAAAATTCGTGAGACACCATGAAATTGTCCCGTAATCCGTCTGTTTGAACATCTTCTTGAAGAATCCTCCATTAGACTTCTATACATAATTGAGTCTACTCCATGCGTGTAAAATTTAAGGGCGATTCAACCATGCAAACTCCCGTGACGTTCTATTGAGATTTGTCCAGGCAAATTTTTCTGCAAATTCAAACTTCCGATTTGCAATTACATCCTTAGGTTAGATTTTTTTTTTGCATCGCCAGATCTTTCTAATCTGATCTCTAGGAAGACATCAATCTCTCCCTAAATCGTTTCTCTAATCCGTGCAGCCAAATTCAATCACCGAGGTCTGCTTCGAGCCACTATATCTGATAAAACTGTCCAGATTTTCACTGGTTTTGCAAGCAGCCTAGCGAACGACTCGGTATGCCAAGCTTCAAACCCTTTGGTCATAATTTAGCCCTTTATGTCTATTTAGTCTAGTTTATAGATCTCCCAAAGCGACGTAGCTTTGATTACCACTTTGGGTGATCCGTAAACTAGAATAGAATAGACATATAGGGCTTGATAGTGAACAAAAAGTTTGATGTTTGGCATACCGAGTCGACCGCTAGGCAGCTTGCAAAACGGGTGAAAATCTGGACAAATTCGCTTTTCAGAGATAGTGGCTCGGAGATAACCTCATTGATCGAATTTGGCTGTATGGATTGGAGAAATGTTTTAGGGAGAGATTGAAGACACCCTAAGATCATATTAGAAAGGTCTAACGATTCAAAAAATTACCAAACCTAAGGATATAACTTGATTGCAAATCGGAAGGTTTGAACTTGCAGAAAAACTTGCCTGAACAGGTCCCGATAGATTGGACATTGCGGAAGTTTGCACCGCTGGATCACCCTCAAATTTTGCACGCGCGGAGTAGACTCAATTCCTTAGAATTCCACACGAGGATTCTTCAAGAAGATGTTTGAGTCATCGAGAACATACAGATTACATGACAGTTTCCTGTTGTTTCACGAATTTCGCGATATCAACTTTGTGGCGAGTTTGGGTGGCCCATGAGCTATGGTTTCATGGGTTTGGAGCCTAGGAGTATAGGAGAGGTAATTATAAGGGTCCGGTTGGAGCTGCCCTAGGTTGACTAGAATTGGATAGGGATTGTGTTTCTTTCTTTTCTTGTATTCAAAGCCAATGCTGGAATCCAAGTTTGACACAAGTTGGTTTTATTTGGTCGTCCAAAGAACCTTCCAGAGCCAAGTAAACGTGTTGGAGCAGAGGCAAAGATGTTAGGATGAAATTCATAGTGAGTTTGGATCGCCGGTTTAGAGGAAAACAATGATGAGTGAGCTTGATTTCGAGTAGAAGATGGAGACGGGTCCAAGTAACTCCTAGCTCAAGTACTAGTGCGCTTTCAATAGACTTGACCCAAGAGATAAAAGTGCTAAAGACAAAAAGAAATTGTGCAAACATTTATTTTATTGCATGTGAAAAAAAATCCTAGCCTAAACGGTGACAACAACCAGGCTAGGGTTTGAAAAGTGGTATGTTACAATGGGAGTATCTAATAAAGGGTTGTTGAGATGCTAAGCAAAAGCGAGTATAGTTTAGGGCAGGAAAACTTAAAACTATATATCATGAATTACTATAAGCAGTTGTTTGGGCCTCCAGAGGATAATTTCGTTTCCTTGGATGAGTCGAGGATAGAGGATGTGCCCCAACTTGCTGCGGATGAGAATGGGATTTTGACCGCCCCGTTTTCGGAGAAAGAGGTGTTTGAGGCTATATCACAAATGAAGAATAATAAACCTCCAGGCCCGGATGGTTTTCCGGCGGAGTTTTATAAGAAATGCTGGCATATTATTAAGAGGGACTTTATCCCGTTGTTTCATGATTTATTCTGTGGGCAGTTACAGTTGTCTCACTTAAATTACGAAACAATTACTTCGCTTCCTAAAACAGAGGCCATGCGGATCGAGCGGTTCAGGCCTATCTGTCTTCTTAATGTCAGCTTTAAAATTTTCAATAAGGTGGGGACTAATAGGCTTACGCAGATTGCACATACTGTGGTGCAGCCTTTCCAAACTGCTTTTATGTTGGACAGGAACATCCTAGAAGGGGTTGTAGTTCTGCATGAAACGCTCCATGAGATTCACACGAAAAAACTAGATGGGGTGGTTTTCAAAGTGGATTTTGAAAAAGCGTACGATAAAGTCAAATGGTCTTTCCTTTAGCAGGCTTTGCGCATGAAAGGATTTAATCAGGCCTGGAGAAACCAGGTTGATTCTTTCACGCAAAAAGGAAGTGTTGGAACCAAAGTGAATGACGACATAGGTCATTAATTCCAGACACACAAAGGCCTGAGGCAAGGTGACCCGATGTCACCGATTCTTTTCAACATAGTGGTCGACATGTTGACAATCCTAATAGGAAGGGCCAAGGAGGACGGCCAAGTAGGTGGCCTAGTTCCGCATTTAGTGGATGGAGGAGTGTCAATCCTTCAGTACGCTGATGATACTATCATATTCATGGAGCATGATTTGGCTAAAGCACGAAACATGAAGCTTGTGTTATGCTTGTTCGAGCAATTATAGGGGTTAAAGATTAACTTTCATAAAAATGAATTGTTCTGCTTTGGAAGAGCTAAAGATGAACAAGATGCTTACACACAATTGTTCGGATGCGAATTGGGATCTTTACCTTTCACATATTTTGGTATACCAATTCATCATCGCAAGCTTTTAACAAAGAATGGAAATGCATTGAGGATCAATTTGAAAAGAAACTAAGCTGTTGGAAGGGCAAGCTTATGTCATACGGAGGCCGATTAATTCTCAGTAATTCAGTTCTTACGAGTATGCCTATGTTTCTCTTGTCCTTTTTTGAGATGCCAGTTGGAGTCCGGAAAAGGCTAGACTTCTATCGATCTTGATTTTTCTCGCAGAGTGGTGAATTAAAACGAAAAAACAGTCTCGCTAAATAGGATATTATTTGCAGATTGAAAGACCAAGGGGGTCTCGGCATTGAAAACTTAGAGGTGAAGAATAGATGCTTACTTAGCAAGTGGTTGTTTAAGCTATCTGTAGAGACGGATGCCACGTGGGCACAAACCCTGCAGAACAAGTACCTTAATTCCAAAACATTGTCCCAGGTGACAGTGAGGCCGACTGATTCACCTTTTTGGAAAGGACTGATGAGAGTAAAATCAACCTTTTTCAATAGGACAAAATTTGTAGTTGGAAACGATACTACCACGAGGTTCTGGGAGGACACATGGCTTGGGGAGACGCCCCTTGCACTCCAATATCCCTCTCTCTATAATATAAGCTTATGCTGCATCAGTATTACAGTCCAATCATCTGAATATCCAATTTAAGTATTACAGTCCAATCCTCTGAATTTCCAATTTAGAAGTACTCTAGCGGGCAATTGTTGGAAAGCTTGGCTCCACTTAGTGCGAAGATTGATGGAAGTCCACCTTTCTCAACAACCTGACCGATTGAGCTGGAAACTAACAAAGAATGGAGAGTTTTCGGTAAATCCATGTATTTGGATGTTATCAACTCTAGTGCCATTCCTCGTTCGAAACATGTCTGAAAAGTCAAAGTACTTTTAAAAATCAAAGTGTTTATGTGGTTTGTACATAAACAAATTATTCTAACGAAGGACAATTTGGCAAAACACAATTGGCCAGGATCTACAAGATGTAGTTTCTGTGATAAGGACGAATCCATCAAACATCTTTTTCTCGACTGTCCCTTGGCAAAAAAAAATGGCGGACAATGCACTTAGCATTTAATATTACTCCTCCGAATACCATCAACACGTTACTTGGGACGTGGCTAGATGGGTTAGATCCCGATACTGCGAGACATATCCGTGTAGAAGTATGTGCTTTATTATGGGCTGTCTGGAACTGCAGAAACGATTTGGTTTTTAATAGAACAACAAAAATTCATTTCTTACAGATTATCTTCCGGGCCACTACACTTATCTGTATGTGGTCGCTACTCACTCCGACGGAGGCCAAGGAGCATTTGGTTACTGGATCTATCCGATAAGAGACGGTAACTCAGGATATCTTCAACCGGTTTGGATGGCGGTTATCTAATAGAATAAGCTTTTAGTTTTATATCTTATATTTTTGCCTGCCGGTTGTGGCTTTCCTGTCATGATGCTTATGCTCTTTGTGAGCTTTTTTTTTTATTTTTGAGACCTGGAGACCTTTGTAGAACTTTTTTGCTTATTATTAATAATATGGTCGTATGCATCGTTCTGATGCAGAGGCCGGGGCCCGACCCCTTTTCAAAAAAGAAAAAAAAAGCAGGTTTGGAAAGCACTTGTTCTGATTAAGAGCGAAATAAGTCCACTCTTACACGTAGATCTAGACCTGTACATACTCGTACTCCACAAGTGAGAAATTGTTGTCCTCCTTCACATCGAAGCTTGCCGGTTCAGTGACTTCAACAAGCCCCCGTTTGTCAACAGCTAGCTTCATTATCCCCTTGGGCATGCCAAGCTTTGCATCCCAAAGAATAACGGTGTTGCCGGGCTTCAGCATGTCAACTGTCAAACATATGTAATTTCTGCTGTTAGATGTTTGCCATGTAAAACACTAAAACCATGCTAACCAAAACAGTAAGACAATCATGCATTTGTCTAACTCTATGAAATGAACAGATTACGGAAGGATCTAATTTGCTACGTTCAGAAATTATAACCGTATACAAAGTAGACTCCTCAAATAAACATTTTTTTATTTAATACTCTGCGTCTAGTATTGTCTAGGATGGTCAATGTGATCAATCAAGGACAATACTCTGCGTCTCTGCCCGTATCCATACTCACAGCAGTATAGCATGCACGCACGTACTGATCCCATCAATGAACTAACAATTGTTGTTCCTAAACGGACTCAGAGAAGGCGATGTAGCTACTGCATGCTGGGTAAACGAAATAGCGGGAGTCTACTCTGCACTACTCCATTTTGATTCTAGCTACTGACCATTGATCAAGTACTCATTCTTGATAACTAGGAGCGCAATTTTGCACATTAATTTACAAAGCATAAGCGCGAGACACCCCGAGTCAAAGATTTAAACACAACAGATGCTACGTATTTAGCAGATTAATTAATTACTACAGAAAAAGGGGGATGCATTACCCTGGTTGTTGCGGGCGGTAAAGAGGATGCATCCCGTCTCATCGCCGACGAGGCACTCGGCGATCCTCGTGGGCCTCGCCGCCGGGCCAAAGCGGGTCACCACGGTCTTGGTCTCGGTCTTGATCTTGGAGCTTAGCACCTTAACGAGAAGCGTGTGGCCGGTCGACGTCCCGGGCCTGAGATCTCCCACCTTCATGAACACCGGCGTCCGCTCTGCCGCCGCCGCAGCCATGGAAACGGAACAAGCAAACAGATTGAAACTCGAGGACGGATGATAAAGAGTTGATGCTACGATTACGACGAGTTGGGACTTTGGTCTGCCAAAACCCTAGACGCGATGCTGTGAATTTAATATGGATGGTTACGAGTCTCAGTCCGTGGTCGAGAGGGAAAACGATGGGGCGGAGGAGTTGTTATTGCATCAGACGTTGCCATTGTTATCCGTTTTGCTTTAATCTGCAAAAGGTGAAAAAGGCTCAGCTACACAACGATGGACGATTTTGCATCTTGGTCATATTCCAAAGAGGCCGTCCATATAGTCTTCGTGCTGCTTACCTCGGTTGATTTGATCCGCCTAATTTTTCACTCGGTTGTTTCTCTAGATGTCAAAAAAAAGGCAGCCGAGTGAAAAATTCCGCATCAGTCAATCCGCATAGCCCCGAGGATGAGTGAGGGAGGCCGCAGCCGAGCCAGGACCTCCCCGAAGATGGGGGTGACATGGCTGGCTGTGGCGTCGTTAACGGGGGCGTTGGTGGAAAATTGAGAGGTTTGGGTAGGGGGCTTTTGCGTTTTGATTGCCGGTAAGATTATAAGCTTTAGGCTGCCCGCAAATCAGAGTATTAGAAGTGTATCATGCATATTAACTAGATATTTTTATAAGATGGCACACAATTAAACTAGACATTTTTTCTAAGATGACACATAATTAAATGAGAAAAGAGAGGATTTGTATCATATCATGATATCATATAAAATGTTGTCTTATATTGTGTCATGCTTAACAATAAATGAGACAATCTATATGATACTAACTTATAATATGCACTGTGAAAAGAGTATCATATGATAGTATCATATATGCACTGCAGCTTTAGACTTACAGTTCTCAGTTCTGACATGGATTGATATGTTGTGTTGGAGAGACTATGGTCCACCAAGACCAAAGTAAGATTGCATTGCGGCGAGTTTGTTGCTTTTTATTTTGTTACTTTGTCCAGCTTTGGCCTTCATTTTGCCATATCCGCCCGTCCATAAATCACGCCGAACCATATAGCCTGAGGTGATCAACTAGAATATTTTTTTTAATGAGAGGAAGTACCAAGTGTCTATCACACTCAGCTGAAGATTTTCTTAGCTCTCAGTCGACAAACAAGCCTGTGAACTCTATCTGATAAGTTATTAGGTGAGGCTAATCTAGACAATTACAAAAATTAAAATAAATAAACGAATAGTTTTTTTCTCATGAAAAGATAATAGTTTGTGCTCATGTGAAAATGAAGCCACGCATGAATGTGTAGCACATTAAAATGGTAATCTATATTTCAGAAAATTAATCTGTTAGCAATTATGAGAAAGGAAATTCATCTGTACTGATATACAATTTAGGGGTAAAAATAGCACGGACACATGCTTTAGGCAGTATCTATGGTGATCGAAAACGTCCTATATTTCTTTACAGATGGAGTACTCGTTGTATAGTATCTATACATAGTCCTATAAAAGACTCAATTGGGACGTGCATTAGGGCCAGCCAGGCCCGCTGGATGTAGTTTTGTTCCGTTCGGTTATCTGAGTTGCACCGGAGTCTTGACACACATGAACCTTAAAGCACCTTTGAGCCTGGCTCTCGAGAAACGTTCGAATCAGACGTTTCTCGATAGCCAAGCCTGAGCGATGCAACTCGAAGCACGTGAGAGTAGGCGGTTGCACGAGCGAGACGACACGTTGTTTCCCGAAGCGTCGCGATAACTCCCCTCACCCTTCTATCACCGCTCACTCTCCCCACTTTCCACCCTCACACCAGCGGCAACAAGCGCAAGATCTAGACGGCTAGCAACGGAGCGAAGATTTGGACGTCGAGCACCGGATTCATCACTGCACCGGCAAACATTCGTCAATGGTGGTAAGCCCTTTGACCCCGGTGGCATAGATTTATACCATGCCCGCATTCAATATATGCTTTGCGCACTTGATTTAGGCATCAAATCTACCTCTCAACTTCAATGTGGGACTTAATTTAGGCATATCCGATTAGAGATTTCAGAAGTTCGAACGGGATTGAGTGGAATTTTCACTAGGGGAGGGGGAGGGGGGGTTAAATGGAGCTTACATCCATTCAAATCCAACCCAACAAGCAGTAGGTTCACCATCTCCACCGCTTACTCAACATTGTCAGCATCCTCATTTCCACTGCTTCGGCATTGCCAGCATCCACCATCTAACTCTCTGACCTGGATCAGCCGACTCGGGCTCGTCTATCGCCCACAACGGTATGTCCACTAAATATAGAGGCTTTGGTTGTGTCATGCCTCATGTTCATATGTGTATTGCATTTTGTCCCTTTATTTATACCTCTTGTTCATATGTTCGATGCAGATCGATCAGGTTGCTTCAAGGAACTCCTCAAAGGGAGAGGTGGTTGTGGCCGGCAAGAAGGGCAAGGCAGTGGTGGAGCTCGGCAGCACCCCCAATAAGCGGAAGAACTACAACCATTTCCATAAGGACGTCGGCCCAAGCCACTTCTACAAGGTCATCCTTGCACCCAAGCTGAAGTGCCTGCCGATGCCAGCTGAGTTCACCAAGCACTTAACCACCGCCCCAAAGGAATTCGTGCTGAGGACAAACATTGGTTGCGCCTGGAGAGTGACGATCCGGACAATCACCGACACGTTCACCATTGATAAGGGTGTCCCCCCTCACCGTTGCTCACAAGGTCAGGATCGGGTACCTCGTCGCCTTCAAGGTGGTGACTCCCGTCACCCTGAAGATGGTCGTCTTCAGAGACAACAACGTCGAGGTGGTGACCAAGCGCAAGTGGCACGAGGGGGCCTTTGCCATGAATCTCTAGGCACCTTTAAGGTTTTTGCATAGGATGTTTAAGACTTTGCCGAAACTGTTTGTCATTTAACTGCATATGAGCGTGTGTTTAGGATACCGGTTTACGGTTATATGCTATGCATGTTTGTCTACGTTGTGCCTATTTGTGTACTTTAACCTCGCCACTCCAACAATAGATTATCAAAACAAATTTGTTGCATGTAATCAAACACCCACACTCTGCATCTTCCTAAAACAGCCTGACACCATGCGTGTGATTCTACTCAGCCTAGGGAGGATGCAGGCAAACAAAATATGTGCAAACCATGCACTAAGGGCCAATTCTTTTGGCAGCTTAAAAAAAGCCTCCCCCTCCCCAGCTTTTTCCATAAGCCGTCTCTCTTGTTCTTCTAAACTAGTTATGGGATAACTAATATAGAAGTCTCAACAAATTTAGAGGGATGCTTGTTTTTTAAACTGGGAAGAGACAGCTTAAATTTTAAGCCTCTCAAAAAAACTGGCCCTAAGCGAGGCCCAACCTCAATCACATATGCAAATGCATAAAAAATGATGCAGACTACCAAGCACGCCCTTGGTGATGATGGTGTCTGCCATCGGACACTTTTGACCATTCGATCTCTATCTAATGCATGTGATGTGAAGTAGGACGTGGTATATTTGCATAAAGGCCCACCTGTCCGCCCCTCATTTGCCCCTACTAATATATTTTACCATAAATAGGGAGTTTTCAAGTTTATGAGCGATGCCAGCCACAGGCACTTTAATAGTTCGTAGAAAACATGTGGTGTCAAATTCATAACTCAACAATCCTCCTTTTGCGGGTAGTATCAAGCCACTATCCAACATCAGTGTGTTGATCATTGCAAGAACAAAATGTTCACATCATCAGTGTTTAAAATAAAATAAAAATTGCAAGCTGAAAGGTGCATAATCCATTTAGGAGATCAAATTGTATATCACTGCTCAGCACATCACATTTGTTCTCAGAAACACAACTGCTGCAGCAACTAACAATCACTCATAGATAGAAATGCTTGATAAGGAACTTGCGGTAGTTCGAGCGAACAATTCCAATATGAACTCAGAAGATCCATCTTTCACATTCTAGACAACTCAACAAGTAGATTTGACCAACAGGCTTGGGAAAGCACTTCTGATTAAGATCGATGTGATTTTCACTCTTCAACATTGACAAGTTCATACTCCACAAGTGAAAGATTGTTGTCCACCTTTACACCGAAGCTTGCTGGTTCAGTTACTTCAACACGGCCCCATTTGTCAACAGCAAGCCTCATTGACCCTTTGAACATATCAATCTTTGCATTGCGGATAATGACAGTGTTGCCAGGCTTCAAAACATCAACTGTGAAAAGGTATATGCTTGTTAGATCGCCCAAGTAAACCAATGTTTATCAAACCAGTCATGTAATCATGCATTTATGGTAGAGCATTTGTGCCCGAGCACATGAGTTGAGGATCAACAAATTTCAGTAAAGCATAAAAGGAATATATTATGTAAGGATTTAACTTCTTGTTCCTAAGCATACAAAGTAGATTTGTCATATGATCCTTTAATTATGCATAATGCATTAATGCTTATTGCCATAAGTAACAATATAATAAGCGAGAAAACATGATGCACATAATACAAAATTAACATGATTAAAGCATAGTGTGAATCGATTTTACACTCTTTTGAACCATGATCTGTCTAACCATACATCTACCAATCGACTTTACCAGGTGTGCCTTAAAGCTTCTGTATCAAGCTAATGAAACCTGTATAACAATTGATTGGTAAATGAGCCCGGGTGAACTTAGGGAAGAGCTCCATTTTCAGTGCACAGAGAGCTTTCAGTAAGATAAAACAGCCAACCAGGGCATTGCTGTTTCACACGCACTTGCACAAATATATACACACAAAAAACACTTACTCCCTGAGTAAAGAAATATATGACTGTTTATAGATCACTAAAGTAGTGATCTGAAGTAGGTGTCTAAACACTCTTATATTTCTTTACAGAGGGAGTACTATGCTGCATGATGGAATAAACTTTTTACAGCACATAAACACTTTCCAGTTCCCTTGCCACTTGCGATGTATTCTGGATTTGTTTTATATCTTCACTTTTTCACAATCCGATTATAGGACCATAATACACGAAATGTGTTCTGCCGCATACACAGGCCTCCGTGATAAGTAACAGATAAAAAAACATAGTATACGGTACTTCCATGTGCCAGTCCAGGATGTATGCAGAGCGCGAGAATCTCAAGTCAAGTCAATGTGTCTATCGGTCACGAGCACTCGCGCATGACGCCAAAAAAGGAGAGCAGATTACGACAGGGAAGGGGGAGAGCAGATCGTACCCTGGTCGTTACGGGCGGTGAAGAGGACGCAGCCGGTCTCGTCGCCGATGAGGCACTCGGCGATCCTGGTGGGCTTGGCGGCCGGGCCGGGGCCGCCAGCGGCGCGGGCCTTCTGGAGGACGGTCTTGGAGCTGAGCACCTTGGCGACGAGCGTGTGGCCGCTGGTGACGGGCTTGAGCTGGTCCACCTTGACGAACACCGGCTTCCGCTTCGCCGCCGCCGCCGTGGCCATGGGGAGGGATGCAGATAAGGGTTGGGAGAGGGATTAAGGGGGTCGCGGGTCTTTTGGGAGGGCCAAACCCTAGATGGGATGGGGCGAGTTTAATACGGGATGGGAAGGTTGCGCGAGTCTCAGCCTGCGATCGAGGAGGCCACTAATGATGCGGAGGAGTCGTTAAATTAGGCGTTACTTACCATTGTGAGGGGAAGGGCGAATAGCGTGGCAAGATAGTCAAATGGTGCTTATCCGTTTCTCCTTTTCCAAAAAGGTGAAAACTGAAAAAGCCACACCAGTCCGTCAGTGCGGAATATATAGCCTGCTTGCCGTGATTGCCTACCGGCTACGCTGCTAGTACTAGCCGCATTTCTTTTCTTTCAGTGACAAATCCCTGCTCTAGACGTTTGGCTTGCGTTTCGTCTGGTTTTCTTCAAGCATATTAGTAATAATGTATGTGCAATGCACGTTTATATTAGATAGGATATTAGTTGCATGTTAGATTAGGTATGATATATCTGTTGCATGTTGATATTTGGTAAGATATCAATTACTTTTTCACGAGAATGGTATGATATTAATTATATGACACATCTAGATGTATTTTAGCAAAATTGTATTAATTAGATGGCAGATTTCATGGGATAGCGTTGAGTCAAAACATGTTTATAACCAATGACAATGATGGGTAATTAGAGCGTTAAACGTATTTGATGCTTAACCTTAAAGCGATTTAAACCGCTAGATAACATGATTTAACGGTCGAGATGATTTGAATCTGCCCCTTTGAATCTTTTTATATTAGTATAGATATAGATATAGATAAAATGTGCACCATATTTAGTAGAAAAACAAATAAGAGATGTCTTAACGTACCGCCGCACTCTACCACTTGCCTAAAAAGTTCATCTCAGCCCCGCACGAAAAATAAGCAAAAATTAATTAGGGCATGTTCAGGCCTTCCAAACCGGCCTCAAACGTCTGGTCGGCCCGTCCGGTCACAAAAATCTGACTCACACAGGTGAAATCACTAGTTGCGAAGTACATGTTGCAAATATTACTCCAACTCTCTTGGTTGCGACAAGTGACGCACATGCAACGCGCCACTTGTCGCGACCTAGGAGTTTTCCTTTTTTTTAATCTGTTTATTCAAAACATTTTATCTCTCAAACCATGCGTCCAAATTTCAAATCGCTTTCATTGTTGGATTCCTCACGTTGAGATCTTCAAAATTAGATTCCATGTTGATAGGTTTTGATGAATTTTTTTCACGAAAAAACCGGACGAAAAAATCAAATCGGGAGCACGGGTTTTTTCCCTCTCACAAAATCACAACCGTGCCTCTCGCGGAAGCAAAACCGTGACTCTCGCGGAAGGAAAAAAAAGAAAAAAACGCGTTTTTTTCGTTTCCGAGGAGGCACAGCCGTGTCTCTCGCGAAAGCACAACCGTGCCTCTCGCGGATGCAAAATCGTGACTCTCACGAGAAAATAAAAAGAGAAAACACATTTTTTTCATTTTCGAGAGGCACGCCCGTGACTCTCGTGAAAGCATAACCGTGCCTTTCGCGGAAGCAAAACCGTGACTCTCGCGAAAAAATAACAGAAAACGTGTTTTTTCCGTTTCCGAGAGGCATGGCCGTGACTCTCGCTAAAGCACAACCGTGCCTCTCGCGGAAGCAAAATCGTGACTCTCGCGAAAGGAAAAAAAACAAAAAAATTGTTTCTTTCCGTTTCCGAGAGGCACGGCCGTGACTCTCGTGAAAGCACACCCGTGCCTCTCGCAGAAGCAAAACCGTGACTCGTGAAGGAAAAAACACAGAAAACACATTTTTTTCGTTTCCAAGAGGCACGGCCGTGCTCTCGCGAAAGCATAACCGTGACTCTCGCGAAAGGAAAAAAAACACATATTTTCGCGCAAAAAATTCCCCAAATTTATTTTTATCGAAAAGTTAAGAAAGACCGGTGGAAAACCAAAACGTCGAAAACCCGTTTAAAAAGCCAAAAACGCGTGCGGAAAAATAAAAAAAATAAAATCTGGAGGGAGCGTCCAAAGCACGACACGTGGTGAATGGCTAAGAACGCGCCAAGTGGCGCTGATCGTTGCGAGGCTTCCGAAGGAGCACTCGTTAACTAGTTGCTCTCTCAGACGGGCGCCTCAAGCGGGCCTCAAACGCCCGGGCTGACCGACACCCCTCATATCAACCCAAATATGAGGCGGATATGAGGGCGTTCGGGCGTGCCCACCACGTCGGACTGACGACGGGGTCCCACGCAAAAACGTCCGAAACCCGGTGGTTCGAAACTCGCCTCCTCCGTCGGACCGATGCCGCCATGTGGCGCTGCTTCGGCGGGCCGCGTAGTGCCTACCATCCACATTTTCCTCCGCCTGTCTGCCGTCACCGCCACTTTTCTCTCCCCATCCGCCTAGTAGCCATGCCCCATGCCGCCGGGTGAGGAGCCACCCATTTTTAGCGCAGAGCGCCGGCTCGAGCTCCTTAAGCAAATCCCGGCAAGGCGCGAAGCCCGGATCATCATGGGGCTACCTCCAGATGTAGTGGATCCGGAGGAGGAGTTGGATCCAAAGGAGGAGGCTGGGTAGGAGGAGGAGTACGTGGGGTACGCTGGCGACGCGGATCTGCAAGCGGAGCAGTAGGCCATTCTCGATACCCTTCGCTCGAAGTCAGCTGCGAAGGCGAGACGCCGTCGCTGGCAGGAGGTGGAGGCCGTGGAGGAGGCGGAGATGCTCGCCTACATGGATGAGGTTGAGCAGGAGGAGGATGAACCGGAGCCCTCCTACGCGTCCGGCACCGACGTCGTGGACATCTCCGACGACGAAGATTAGTTAAGGTAGTACGTAATATGTAGTACGTAGGATTTCTTTTGCATGCTTTGCATGAATTTAGGGATTGAAATATGAGAGACTGGGATGTAGAGTGGCTTAAGGTGTGATCGGTCACTATCCATGGACACATCCGGTCACTGTCAGCGGATGGTGTCTACTATGCAACTTTATTCTTGTAGACATGTGTTGGGCCTCCAAGCGCATTGTTTCTAGGATAGTAGCAATTTTCCCTCAAGTGGACGACCTAAGATTTATCAATCCGTGAGAGGTGTAGGATGAAGATGGTCTCTCTCAAACGACCCCGCAACCAAATACAAGAAATCTCTTGTGTCCCCAACAGACCCAATACAAATGGCAAATTGTATAGGTGCACTAGTTCGGCAAAGAGATGGTGATAAAAGTGTAATATGGATGATAGAAATGTATTTTTATAATCTGAATAAATAAAAACAGCAAGGTAGCAAATAGTAAACGGGCACAAAAACGGTATTGCAATGCTTGAAAACAAGGCCTAGGGCCCGTACTTTCACTAGTGCAATCTCTCAACAATGCTATGTTGGGGAATGTAGCATGCAATTTCAAAAAAAATTCCTACGATCAGGCAAGATCTATCTAGGAGATGCACAACAACGAGAAGGGGAGATTGTGTCCACGTACCCTCGTAGACCGAAAGTGGAAGCGTTAGGTTAACGCGGTTGATGTAGTCGAATGTCTTCGCGATCCAACCGATCAAGTACCGAACGTACGACACCTCCGAGTTCTGCACACGTTCGGTTCGATGACGTCCCTCGAACTCTTGATCCAGCAAAGGGTTGAGACAGAGTTTCGTCAGCACGACGACGTGATGATGGTGATGGTGATGTGATCCGCGCAGGGCTTCGCCTAAGCACTACGACGCTATAACCGAAGGAGCAAACTGTGGATAGAGACGCCACACACGGCTTGAAACAATTGTTGTGTCTTCTAGCGGTGCCCCCTCATATATATAGGTTGGAGGGGAGGAGAGGCAGCCAAGAGGGCGCCCCAAGTAGGAGGAATCCTACTTGGGCGCCTCCCAATTCGGCCTTCCCCCTTCCATATTCATCCGAAGGGGGAAGGAAGGAGGAGGGAGGAGAGAAGGAAGGGGGAAGCCAAATCCCTCCCCTCCCTTTCCCTCTTCTCCTCTTTCCTCCCCCTTATTTTGGCCTATATGGGGCGCACCAGCCCCCTAGGGGCTGGTATGTCCCCTTCTTGGCCCATTAGGCCCATGTAGTTGCCGAGGGGATGCCCGGAACCCCTTCCAGTGACGCGATATGTACCCGGTACCCTCAGAACACTTCCGGTGTCCGAATATCATCGTCCTATATATGAATCTTTACCTCTCGACCATTTCGAGACTCCTCGTCATGTCCCTGATCTCATCCGAGACTCCTAAGAACATTCGGTCACCAAATCACATAACTCATATAATACAAAATCATCATCGAACGTTAAGTGTGCGGACCCTACGGGTTCGAGAACTATGTAGACATGACCGAGACACCTCTCCGGTCAATAACCAACAGCGGAACCTGGATGCTCATATTGGTTCCCACATATTCTACGAAGATCTTTATCGGTCAAACCACAATAACAACATACGTTATTCCTTTGTCATCGTATGTTACTTGCCGGAGATTCAATCGTCGGTATCATCATACCTAGTTCAATCTCATTACCGGCAAGTCTCTTTACTCGTTCAGTAATGCATCATCCCGTAACTAACTCATTAGTCACATTGCTTGCAAGGCTTATCATGATCTGCATTACCGAGAGGGCCCAGAGATACCTCTCCGATACTCGGAGTGAGAAATTCTAATCCCGATCTATGACAACCCAACAAACACCTTCGGAGACACCTATAGAGCATCTTTATAATCACCCAGTTACGTTGTGACGTTTGATAACACACAAGGTGTTCCTCCGGTATTCGGGAGTTGCATAATCTCATAGTCAAAGGAATATGTATACGTCATTGAGAAAGCAATAGCAATAAAACTTAACGATCATTACATTATGCTAAGCTAACGAATGGGTCTTGTCCATCACATCATTCTCCTAATGATGTGATCCCGTTATCAAATGAAAACTCATGTCCATGGTTAGGAAACTTAACCATCTTTGATTAACGAGCTAGTCTAATAGAGGCTTACTAGGGACACGGTGTTTTGTCTATGTATCCACACATGAATCAAGTTTCCGGTTAATACAATTCTAGCATGAATAATAAACGTTTATCATGATATAAGGAAATATAAAATAACAACTTTATTATTGCCTCTAGGGCATATTTCCTTCAGTCTCCCACTTGCACTAGAGTCAATAATCTAGTTCACATCGCCATGTGATTTAACACCAATAGTTCACATCACCATGTGATTAACACCCATAGTTCACATCTCCATGTGACCAATACCCAAAGGATTTACTAGAGTCAATAATCTAGTTCACACCACCATGTGATTAACATCCAAAGAGTACTAAGGTGTGATCATGTTTTGCTTGTGAGAAAAGTTTAGTTAACGGGCCTGCCACATTCAGATTTGTATGTATTTTGCAAATTTCTATGTCTACAATGCTCTGCATGGAGCTACTCTAGCTAATTGCTCCCACTTTCAATATGTATCCAGATTGAGACTCAGAGTCATCCAGATCAGTGTTAAAGCTTGCATCGATGTAACTCTTTACGATGAACTCTTTATCACCTCCATAACCGAGAAATATTTCCTTAGTCCTCTAAGGATAATTTTGACCACTGTCCAGTGATCTACTCCTGGATCACTATTGTACCCCTTTGCAAAACTCATGGCAAGGTACACAATAGGTCTGGTATACAGCATGGCATACTTTATAGAATCTATGACCGAGGCATAGGGACTGACTTTCATTCTCTTTCTATATTCTGCCGTGGTCGGGTTTCGAGTCTTACTCAACTTCACACCTCGCAACACAGACAAGAACTCCTTCTTTGACTGTTCCATTTTGAACTACTTCAAAATCTTGTCAAGGTATGTTCTTATTGAAAAATCTTATCAAGCATCTTGATCTATCTCTATAGATCTTGATGATCAATATGTAAGCAGCTTCACCGAGGTCTTTCTTTGAAAAACTCCTTTCAAACACTCCTTTTATGCTTTCCAGAAAATTCTACATCATTTCCAATCAACAATCTGTCATTCACATATACTTATCAGAAAGGCTATAGTGCTCCCACTCACTTTCTTATAAATACATGCTTCTCCAAAAGTCTGTATAAAACCATATGCTATGATCACACTATCAAAGCGCATATTCCAAGTCCGAGAGGCTTGCACTAGTCCATAAATGGATCGCTGGAGCTTGCGCACTTTGTTAGCACCTTTAGGATCGACAAAACCTTATGGTTGCATCATATACAACTCTTCTTTAAGAAATCCATTAAGGAATGCAGTTTTGACATCCATTTGCGAAATTTCATAATCATAAAATTCGGCAATTGCTAACATGATTCGGACAGACTTGAGAAAATCTCATCGTAGTCAACACCTTGAACTTGTCGAAAACCTTTTGCGACAAGTCGAGCTTTGTAGATAGTAACACTACCATCAGCGTCCATCTTTCTCTTGAAGATCCATTTATTATCTATGGCTCGCCGATCATCGGGCAAGTCAACTGAAGTCCACACTTTGTTCTCATACATATATCCCATCTCAAATTTCATGGCCTCAAGCCATTTCGCGGAATCTGGGCTCATCATCGCTTCCTCATAGTTCGTAGGTTCGTCATGGTCTAGTAACATGACTTCCAGAACAGGATTACCATACCACTCTGGTGCGGAACGTACTCTAATTGACCTACGAGGTTCGGTAGTAACTTGATCTAAAGTTTCATGATCATCATCATTAACTTCCTCACTAACTGGTGTAGGCATAACTAGAATTGATTTCTGTGATGAACTACTTTCTAATTCGGGAGAAGGTACAATTCTTTCAAGAGAAACTCCTTCTTTAGAAAAGATCCATTCTTAGCAAAAAAGGTCTTGCCTTCGGATCTGTGATAGAAGGTATACCCAACAGTTTCTTTTGGGTATCGTATGAAGACACACTTCTCCGATTTGGGTTCGAGCTTATCAGGATAAAACTTTTTCACATAAGCATCGCAACCCCAAACTTTAAGAAACGATAGCTTTGATTTCTTGCCAAACCATAGTTCATACGTTGTCGTCTCAACGGATTTAGACGGTGCCCTATTAAACGTGAATGCAGCTGTCTCTAATTCATATCCCCAAAATGATAGTGGTAAATCGGTAAGAGACATCATAGATCGCACCATATCTAATAAATTATGGTTACGATGTTCGGACACACCATTACACTATGGTGTTCCAGGTGGCGTGAGTTGCGAAACTATTCCACATTGTTTCAAATGAAGACCAGACTCGTAACTCAAATATTCGCCTCCGCGATCAGGTCGTAGAAACTTTATTTTCTTGTGATGATGATTTTCCACTTCACTCTGAAATTCTTTGAACTTTTCAAATGTTTCAGACTTATGTTTCGTTAAGTAGATATACCCATATCTGCTCAAATCATCTATGAATGTCAGAAAATAACGATACATGTCCCGAGCCTGAACACTCATCGGACCGCATACATCAGTATGTATTATTTCCAATAACTCGGTGGCTCACTCCATTGTTCTGAAGAATGGAGTTTTAGTCATCTTGCCCATGAGGCATGGTTCGCAAGTATCAAGTGATTCATAATCAAGTGATTCCAAAAGCCCATCAACATGGAGTTTCTTCATGCGCTTTACACCAATATGACCCAAACGACAGTGCGACAAATAAGTTGCACTACCATTATTAACTTTGCATCTTTTAGCTTCAATATTATGAATATGTGTATCACTACGATCAAGATTCAATAGACCATTTATATTGGGTGTATGACCATAGAAGGTATTATTCATGTAAACGGAACAACTATTAACTTAAATGAATAACCGTATTGCAATAAACATGATCCAATCATATTCATGCTCAATGCAAACACCAAATAACATTTATTTAGGTTCAACACTAATCCTGAAGGTAGAGGGAGTATGCGATGGTGATCTTCTCAACCTTGGAACTTCTTCCAACACACATCGTCACTTTGCCCTCAACTAGTCTCTGTTCCTGTTGTAACTCATGTTTCGAGTTACTAATCTTAGCAACCGAACCGATATCAAATACCTAGGGGTTACTATGAACACTAGTAAATTACACATCAATAATCTGTATATCAAATATACCTTTGTTCACTTTGCCATCCTTCTTATCCGCCAAATGTTTGGGGCAGTTTCGCTTCCAGTGACCATTTCCTTTGCAGTGGAAGCACTCAGTTTCAGGCTTAGGTCCAGACTTGGGCTTCTTCCCGGGAGCAGCAACTTGCTTGCTATTCTTCTTGAAGCTCCCCTTTCTTCCCTTTGCCCTTTTTCTTGAAACTAGTGGTCTTGTTAACCATCAACACTTGATGCTCTTTCTTGATTTCTACCTCTGCAGCCTTTAGCATTGCGAAGATCTCAGGAACTGTCTTGTTCATCCCTTGCATATTATAGTTCATCACGAAGTTCTAGGAACTTGGTGATAGTGACTAGAGAACTTTGTCAATCACTATCTTATCTGGAAGATTAACTCCCACTTGATTCAAGCAATTGTAGTACCCAGACAATCTGAGCACATGTTCACTTGTTGAGCTATTCTCCTCCATCTTGTAGGCAAAGTACTGTCAGAGGTCTCATGCCTCTCGACACAAGCATGAGTCTCAAATACTAATTTCAACTCTTGGAACATCTCATATGCTCTATGGCATTCAAAACGTTTTTGAAGTCCCGGTTTTAAGCCGTAAACTATCAAGTAGTCATCACATCGAGCTTGCCAAACGTTCATAACGTCTGCATCTGCTCCTGCAATAGGTTCGTCACCTAGCGGTGCATCAAGGACATAATTCTTCTGTGCAGCAACGAGGATAATCCTCAGATCACGGACCTAGTCCGCATCATTGCTACTATCAGCTTTCAACTTAGTTTTCTCTAGGAACATATTAAAAATAAAACAGGGGAGCTATACGCGAGCTATTGATCTACAACATAAAAATGCAAAAACTATCAGGACTAAGTTCATGATAAATTAAAGTTCAATTAATCATATTACTTAAGTGAAGGAAATATGCCCTAGAGGCAATAATAAAGTTATCATTTATTTCCTTATATCATGATAAATGTTTATTATTCATGCTAGAATTGTATTAACCGGAAACTTAGTACATGTGCGAATACATAGATAAACAGTGTCGCTAGTATGCCTCTACTTGACTAGCTCGTTGAATCAAAGATGGTTAAGTTTCCTAGACATAGACATGAGTTTTCATTTGATTAACGAGATCACATCATTAGAGAATGATATGATTGACTTGACCCATCCGTTAGCTTAGCACGATGATCGTTTAGTTTGTTGCTATTGCTTTCTCCATAACTATACATGTTCCAATGACTATGAGATCATGCAACTCTCGAATACCAGAGGAACACTTTCTGTGCTACCAAACGTCACAACGTAACTGGGTGATTATAAATGTGCTCTACAGGTGTCTCCAATGGTGTTTGTTGAGTTGGCATGGATCAAGATTAGGATTTTTCACGCCGATTGTCGGAGAGGTATCTCTGGGCCCTCTTGGTAATGCACATCACTACAAGCCTTGCAAGCAATGCAACTAACGAGTTAGTTGCGGGATGATGTATTACATAATGAGTAAAGAGACTTGCCAGTAACAAGATTGAACTAGGTATTTTGATACCGACGATCGAATCTCGGGCAAGTAGCATACCGATGACAAAGGGAACAACGTATGTTGTTATGCGGTTTAACCGATAAAGATCTTCGTAGAATATGTAGGAACCAATATGAGCATCCAGGTTCCGCTATTGGTTATTGACCGGAGATGAGTCTCGCTCATGTCTACATAGTTCTCAAACCCGTAGGGTCCGCACACTTAACGTTCGGTGACGATCGGTATTATGAGTTTATGTGTTTTGATGTACCGAAGGTAGTTCGGAGTTCCGGATGAGATCGGGGACATGACGAGGAGTCTCGAAATGGTCGAGACGTAAAGATCGATATATTGGACGACTATATTCGGAAATTGGAAAGGTTCCGAGTGATTCGGGTATTTTTCGGAGTACCGGAGAGTTACGGGAATTCGCCCGGGAGTATATGGGTCTTATTGGGCTTTAGGGGAAAGAGAGAGAGGAGGCTGCACACCCCCCCAAGGCCTAGTCCGAATTTGACTAGGGGGAGGGGTGGCGCCCCCTCCTTCCTTCTCTTCTCTTTTCCCTTTCCTTCTCTCCTACTCCTACTACATGGAAGGGGGAATCCTACTCCCGGTGGGAGTAGGACTCCCCAGGGCGCACCATAGGAGGGCCGGCCCTCCCCCCTCCTCCACTCCTTTATATACGTGGCCAGGGGGCACCCCATAGACACACAAGTTGATCAGTTGATCTTTTAGCCATGTGCGGTGCCCCCCTCCACCATAATCCACCTCGGTCATATCGTAGTGGTGCTTAGGCGAAGCCCTGCGTCAGTAGCATCATCATCACCGTCATCACGCCGTCGTGCTGACGGAACTCTCCCTCGAAGCTCTGCTGGATCGGAGTACGTGGGACGTCACCGAGCTGAACGTGTGCTGAACTCGTAGGTGCCGTACGTTCGGTACTTGGATCGGTTGGATCATGAAGACGTACGACTACATCAACCGCGTTCTCATAATGCTTCCACTTACGTTCTACGAGGGTACGTAGACGATACTCTCCCCTCTCGTTGCTATGCATCACCATGATGTTGTGTGTGCGTAGGAATTTTTTTGATATTACTACGTTCCCCAACAGTGGTATCAGAGCCAGGTTTATGCGTAGATGTTATATGCACGAGTAGAACACAAGTGAGTTGTGGGCGATACAAGTCATACTGCTTACCAGCATGTCATACTTTGGTTCGGCGGTATTGTTGGATGAAGCGGCCCAGACCGACATTACGCGTACCCTTACGCGAGACTGGTTCTACCGACGTGCTTTGCACACAGGTGGCTGGCGGGTGTTAGTTTCTCCAACTTTAGTTGAACCGAGTGTGACTACGCCCGGTCCTTGTTGAAGGTTAAAACATCACTAACTTGATAAAATATTGTTGTGGTTTTGATGCGTAGGTAAGAACGGTTCTTGCTCAGCCCATAGCAGCCATGTAAAACTTGCAACAACAAAGTAGAGGATGTCTAACTTGTTTTTGCAGGCATGTTGTGATGTGATATGGTCAAGTCATGATGCTATATTTTATTGTATGAGATTATCATGTTTTGTAACGGAGTTATCAGCAACTGTCAGGAGCCATATGGTTGTCGCTTTATTGTATGCAATGCAATGGCACTGTAATTGCTTTACTTTATCACTAAACGGCAGCGATACTCGTAGAAGCAATATTTGGCGATACGACAACGATGCTACGATGGAGATCAAGGTGTCGCGCCGGTGACAATGGTGATCATGACGGTTCTTTGGAGATGGAGATCAAAGGCACAAGATGATGATGGCCATATCATATCACTTATATTGATTGCATGTGATGTTTATCCTTTATGCATCTTATTCTGCTTGATTGACGGTAGCATTATAAGATGATCTCTCAGTAAATTTCAAGGTACAAGTGTTCTCCCTGAGTATGCACCGTTGCCAAAGTTCGTCGTGCCGAGACACCACGTGATGATCGGGTGTGATAAGCTCTACATTCACATACAGTGGGTGCAAACCAGTTTTGCACACGCAGAAATACTCGGGTTAAACTTGACGAGCCTAGCATATGCAGATATGGCCTCGGAACACTGGAGACCGAAAGTTCGAGCGTGAATCATATAGTATATATGATCAACATAGTGATGTTCACCATTGAAAACTACTCCATCTCACGTGATGATCGGACATGGTTTAGTTGATTTGGATCATGTGATCATTTAGATGACTAGAGGGATGTCTATCTAAGTGGGAGTTCTTAAGTAATATGATTAATTGAACTTTAAATTTATCATGAACTTAGTCCTGATATTATTTGCATATCTATGTTGTAGATCAATTGCTCACGTATAGCTTCCCCGTTTTATTTATGATATGTTCCTAGAGAAAACTATATTGAAAGATGATAGTAGTAATGATGCGGACTAGGTCCGTGATCTGAGGATTATCCTCATTGCTGCACCGAAGAATTATGTCCCTGATGCACCGCTAGGTGACGGACCTATTGCAGGAGCAAATACAGATGTTATGAACGTTTGATAAAGCTCGGTATGATGACTACTTGATAGTTTAGTGCACCATGCTTTACGGCCTAGAACCGGGAATTCAAAAACGTTTTGAACGCCACAGAGCATATAAGATGTTCTAAGGGTTGAAATTGGTATTTCATACTCATGCCCGTGTCGAGAGGTAGAAGACCTCTGACAGTACTTTGCCTACAAGATGGAGAAGAATAGCTCAACTAGTGAGCATGTGCTCAGATTGTCTGAGTACTACAATCGCTTGAATCAAGTGGGAGTTAATCTTCCAGATAAAAAGGTGATTCACAGAATTTTCTAGTCACTATCACCAAGTTACTGGAACTTCGTGATGAACTATAATATGCAAGGGATGACGAAAACGATTCTCGAGCTCTTCGTGATGCTGAAATCGACGAAGGTATACTACTAGGGAAAACCCTAGTAGTAGCGCGGGATAATTGCTAGTAGTAGAGTGGGGGGGCTGCGCTACTGCTAGGGTGCTACAACTAACTTTTAGCAGTAGCGCGGGTGGTACCCGCGCTACTGCTACTTCTAGTAGTAGTAGCGCGGTTGCCACCCGCGCTGCTACTACTTAGTTGTAGCGCGGGTCAGAGCCCTGCGCTACTACTAACTAATTCAAAATTAAAAAAATTAATTGCAGCAATGGCGGCTGCGTCTGCTCGGCATCATCGTCCTCTCCATTCATGGCTGCTACTGGTCCTGGAGGGGATGAAGTTGTTCGTGGTGATGGTGCTTCCCCACCCAACTTGTGCCCGCAGCTCTCGTCTACTCCTGCTACAAAAGAAGAGAAAATTATAAGAAAGGGAATAGAGAGATAGAGAGCAGTAGGAGGAGGAACTCACCGGTGGCCGCCGGAGTTGGTGCCGATGCCCGAAACCCTAGATGAAGCTCGGTGACCTGCTGCTGCTTCTCGTGGGACCCTTGACCCGACGAGGAGGTGCAAGTGGTTGTGTCCATGGTGGATCTGGCCGCCGCCATGTGGACGATGCTCTGCTGGTTTTCCTCTCCTTCCAACACCGGAGAAGGAGGATGGAGGGGGAGGGGAGGGGTCTGCGAGAGGAGGTCGCCAGATTTGTGAGTGGCGCCGAGGTGCGAGGCCGGCAGTGGTGCTGGGCGAGGAAGGGAATGGCGAGTGGGAGGAGAAGGGGAATCAGAAGAGTGTGGGTTTGGATTTGGGCCTCCGCACGTAGGGGAAAGGGAGAGGGGGGGGGGGGGGAGGAGGGGTGGGGAAAATGTGGTGGGTGCGGATTAGCAGTAGCGCGGTACTTAAAACGCGATGCTGCTAAGAAAGTAGCAGCAGCGCGCTTTCGGTACAAGCGCTACTGCTAACCAGGACCAAAAGTGTGCCCGATTTGAAAATTAGCAGCAGCGACCTCAGAAAAACCGCGCTACTGCTACAGCTATAGCAGCAGCGCGGCTCGCGGCACCGCGCTGCTGCTAAATGGAGTTGGGTGGGCACCGTCGGTCGATATTTGTAGCAGTGCGGGTTACGCCAAGCGCGCTACTGCTAAGCACTTGTCAGTAGCGGGTTTTCCACACCCGCGCTACTGCTAATTAGCAGCAGCGCTCCTTTTTGAGCCGCGCTGCTGCTAAGATTCTGTGTGTAGGGTTTTCCCTAGTAGTGGTAGAAATCGAGAAAAGCATCAAATGTTGATGGTTGACAAAACCACTAGTTTCAAGTAAAAGGGCAAGGGAAAGAAAGGGAACTTCAAAAAGAATGGCAAGCAAGTTGCCACTCCCATGAAAAAGCCCAAAGCTAGACCCAAGCCTGAAACTGAGTGGTTCTACTGCAAAGGAAATGGTCACCGGAAGAACTGCCCTAGATACTTGGCGGATAAGAAGTATGGCATACTAAACAAAGGTATATTGGATATACATGTTATTGATGTGTAATTTACTAGTGTTTATAGCAACCCCTCGGTATTTGATACTGGTTCAGTTGCTAAAGAGTAGTAACTCGAAATGGGAGTTGCAGAATGAACAGAGACTAGTTAAGGGTGAAGTGACGATGTGTGTTGGAAGTGGTTCCAAGATTGATATGATCATCATCACTCCCTATACTTTCGGGATTAGTGTTGAACCTAAAATAAATGTTATTTGGTGTTTGCGTTGAGCATGAATATGATTGGATCATGTTTATTGCAATGCGGTTATTCATTTAAGTCAAAGAATAATTGTTGTTCTATTTACATGAATAAAACCTTCTATGGTCATACACTCAATATAAATGGTTTATTGAATCTCAATCGTAGTGATACACATATTCATAATATTGAAGCCAAAAGATGCAAAGTTAATAATGATAGTGCAACTTATTTGTGGCACTGCCATTTAGATCATATTGGTGTAAAGCGCATGAAGAAAATCCATGTTGATGGGCTTTTGGAATCACTTGATTATGAATCAGTTGATGCTTGCGAACCATGCCTCATGGGCAAGATGACTAAGACTCCGTTCTCCGAAACAATGGAGCGAGCAACAGACTTGTTGGGAAATAATACATACTGATGTATGCAATCCGATGAGTGTTCAGGTTCGCGGCAGGTATCGTTATTTTCTGACCTTCACAGATGATTTGAGTAAGATATGGGTATATATTCTTGATGAAACATAAGTCTGAAACATTTGAAAAGTTCAAAGAATTTCAGAGTGAAGTGGAAAATCATCATAACAAGAAAATAAAGTTTCTACGATCTGATCACGGAGATGAATATTTGAGTTATGAGTTTGATCTTCAACTAAAACAATGTGGAATAGTTTCATGAATTCATGCCACCTGGAACACGACAGCATAATGGTGTGTCCGAACATCATAACCCTACTTTATTGGATATAGTGCAATCTATGATGTCTCTTACCGATTTGCCACTATTGTTTTAGGGTTATGCATTAGAGACAGTTGCATTCACATTAAATAGGGCATCGTCTAATCCGTTGAGACGACACCATATGAACTATGGTTTGGCTAGAAACGTAAGCTGCCGTTTCTTAAAGTTTGGGGTTGTGATGCTTATGTGAAAAAGTTTCAGCCTGATAAGCACAAACCTAAATCGGAAAAGTGTGTCTTCATAGGATACCCAAAAGAAACTGTTGGGTACACCTTCTATCACAGAGCTGAAAGGCAATATCTTTGTTGCTAAGAGTGGATCCTTTTTAGAGAGGGAGTTTCTCTCGAAAGAAGTGAGTGGGAGGAAAGTAGAACTTGATGAGGTAACTGTACCTGCTCCCTTATTGGAAAGTAGTCCATCACAGAAACCGGTTCCTGTGACACCTACACCAATTAGTGAGGAAGCCAATGATGATGATCATGAAACTTTAGATCAAGTTACTACCGAACCTCGTAGGTCAACCAGAGTAAGATACACACCAGAGTGGTATAGTAATCCTGTTCTGGAGGTCATGTTACTTGACAATGATGAACCTACGAACTAAGAGGAAGCGATGATGAGCCCAGATTTCGCAAAATGGCTTGAGGCCATGAAATCTGAGATGGGATCCATGTATGAGAACAAAGTGTGGACTTTGGTTGACTTGCCCGATGATCTACAAGCCATCGAGAATAAATGGATCTTCAAGAAGAAGACTAACGCTGACGGTAGCGTTACTGTCTACAAAGCTTGACTTGTTGCGAAAGGTTTTCGACAAGTTCAAGGAGTTGACTATGATGAGACCTTCTCACCCGTAGCGATGCTTAAGTCCGTCCGAATCATGTTAGCAATTGCCGCATTTTATGATTATGAAATTTGGCAAATGGATGTGAAGACTGCATTCCTGAATGGATTTCTGGAAGAAGATTTGTATATGATGCAACATGAAGGTTTTATCGATCCGAAGGGTGCTAACAAAGTGTGCAAGCTCCAGCGATCCATTTATGGACTGGTGCAAGCCTCTCGGAGTTGGAATAAACGTTTTGATAGTGTGATCAAAGCATATGGTTTTATGCAGACTTTTGGAGAAGCCTGTATTTACAAGAAAGTGAGTGGGAGCTCTGTAGCATTTCTAATATTATATGTGGATGACATACTGTTGATTGGAAATGATATATAATTTCTGGATAGCATAAAAGGATATTTGAATAAGAGTTTTTCAATGAAAGACCTCGCTGAAGCAGCTTATATATTGGGCATCAAGATCTATAGAGATAGATCAAGACGCTTAATTGGACTTTTACAAAGCACATACCTTGATAAAGTTTTGAATAAATTCAAAATGGATCAAGCTAAGAAAGGGTTCTTGCCTGTGTTACAAGGTGTGAAGTTGAGTAAGACTCAATGCCCGACCACTATAGAAGATAGAAAGAGAATGAAAAGTCATTCCCTATGCCTCAGTCATAGGTTCTATAAAGTATGCTATACCGTTTACCAGTCCTATTGTATACCTTAGCATGATTCTGGCAAGGGAGTACAATAGTGATCTAGGAGTAGATCACTGGACAGCGGTCAAAATTATCTTTAGAGGATTAAGGAAATATTTCTCGGTTATGGAGGTGATAAAAGAGTTCGTCGTAAAGAGTTACGTCAAAGCAAGCTTTTTACATCGATCTAGATGACTCTAAGTCTCGATCTAGATACATATTGAAAGTGGGAGCAATTAGCTAGAGTACCTCTATGCAGAGCATTGTAGACATAGAAATTTGCAAAATACATACAGATCTGAATGTTGCAGACCCCTAGACTAAACTTCTCTCACAAGCAAAACATGATCACTCTTTGGGTGTTAATCACATAGCGATGTGAACTAGATTATTAACTCTAGTAAACCCTTTGGGTATTAGTCACATGGAGATGTGAACTAATCACATAAAGATGTGAACTAGATTATTGACTCTAGTGCAAGTGGGAGACTGAAGGAAATATGCCCTAGAGGCAATAATAAAGTTATCATTTATTTCCTTATATCATGATAAATGTTTATTATTCATGCAAGAATTGTATTAACCGGAAACTTAGTACATGTGTGAATACATAGATAAACAGAGTGTCACTAGTATGCCTCTACTTGACTAGCTCATTGAATCAAAGATGGTTAATGAGGGAGTCCTGGATTAGGGGGTCTCCGGACACCCGGACTATATCCTTTGGCCGGACTGTTGGACTATGAAGATACAAGATTGAAGACTTCGTCCCGTGTCTGGATGGGACTCTCC
Organism: Triticum urartu; assembly: GCF_003073215.2. Classification (NCBI taxonomy): domain Eukaryota; kingdom Viridiplantae; phylum Streptophyta; class Magnoliopsida; order Poales; family Poaceae; genus Triticum; species Triticum urartu. The sequence goes on from NC_053024.1 coordinate 535,453,172, forward strand.
TTGGCATGGAAGGCAAGCTAGGCAATACTGATATGTATATCTCCTCCTTTGTAACCGACCTTGTGTAACCCTAGCCTCCTCCGGTGTCTATATAAACCGGAGGGTTTTAGTCCGTAGGACAACATACAATCATACCATAGGCTAGCTTCTAGGGTTTAGCCTCTCCGATCTTGTGGTAGATCAACTCTTGTACTACTCATATTATCAAGAATAACCAAGCAGGACGTAGGGTTTTACCTCCATCAAGAGGGCCCGAACCTGGGTAAAACATCGTGTCCCCTGCCTCCTGTTACCATCCGCCTTAGACGCACAGTTCGGGACCCCCTACCCGAGATCAGCTAGTTTTGACACCGACATTGGTGCTTTCATTGAGAGTTCCTCTATGTCGTCATCATTAGGCTTGATGGCTCCTTCAATCATCGATAGTGGTGCAGTCCAGGGTGAGTGTTTTCTCCCCGTACACATCTTTGTATACGGCGGCTTCACACTGCGGGCCAACTCACTTGGCCATCTGGAGCAGATCGAGAGTTACGCCCCTGGCCACCAGGTTAGATTTGGAAGCTTAAACTACACAGCCGACATCCGCAGAGACTTGATCTTCGACGAATTCGAGCCCTTGCCGAGTGTGTTGCACGGTCACGATGAGCATGATTTAGCTCTACCATCGGACAATGTTCAGGAGACCGCACCGGCAACCGCTCCGACCCTCAATTCATAGCCAATTGCGCCATCCATGGACAGGTGGATAGACCCTGCCACAGAGGCTGTATTCTTAGCGGCGATCGAGCCGAATATCGACCTTACCCTTCATGGGAGCCGTGACGCCGAACTACCACATTCTTCCCCGGCCACGGACTCTGAACCGCCTGCGCCCGTGCCTATCGAATCCGACTGGGCGCCGATCATGGAGTTCACCTCCGCGGATATCTTTCAGCACTCGCCCTTCGGTGACATACTGAACTCATTAAGGTCTGTCTCCCTATCAGGAGAGTCCGGGCCGAACTATGTTCAGCAAGATTGGGATGCGGATGACGAAGAAATTCGCTGCCCACCCACCACCCACTTAGTAGCCACTGTCGACGATTTGACCGACATGCTCGACTTCGACTCCGAAGACATCGACGGTATGGACGACGATGCAGGAGATGAACAGGAACCACTGCCCATAGGGCACTGGACGCCCACTTCATCATATGATGTATACATGGTGGACACACCCAAAGAAAACGACGACGTGGAACGGAAGGACGCAGCGAAGGGTTGTTCCCTCGAGAAGCAGTCAAAGCGGCGGCGTAAGCGCCGCTCCAAATCCTGCCTCGGCAGAAACAGCGATCATATAGACCCAGCAATAGAGCAGGGTGAACCATCGCCCGACCAGGGCAACACGGAGAATCAAACCGAACAACCCGACCCCATCGAAGATAACAGTCCGGATGACATCACACCGGACAGGCGCCCGGAGCAACAGAATGCCCATCAAAAGCTTGTTGCCACTGCAAGGAGTCTGAAAAAGCAGAAGCAAAGGCTCAGGGCTGCACAAGACACACTTAGAATCAGATGGAGTGAAGTACTCAACACTGCAGCGAGGTACGGCGGTAATCGCCACACCAAGAGCTACCCGAAGCGAAAGCTGCTACCTGAATTCGATGAGGAGGCCTTAGATCCCCTGCAATTAAAAAACAAAACGGCCATACGGTCGGATAGACGACCTCGTGGCTAACATAGAGCGGCAAACGACGCCGCACATAAGCCAGTACGCGATCCACGCGAGGGCTCGCATCAAAAGGACGACGCAACCAGATCCATATACGGGCCACGCAAGCGCGCTCCAGCATGCAATGCAACAGAACAAACATCTGAACACCACGGTACACCCAAATACAGGAGTGCCGCACACCCCCTATGTTTCACCAATGAGGTGCTGGACCATGAATTTCCAGAGGGATTCGAACCTGTAAACATAGAGGCGTACGACGGAATGACAGACCCTCGGGTTTGGATTGAGGACTACATCCTCCATATCCACATGGCTCGAGGAGACGATCTCCACGCCATCAAGTACTTACCCCTCAAGCTCAAAGGGCCAGCTCGGCACTGGCTTAAAAGCCTCCCCGAAAACTCCATTGGAAGCTGGGAAGAGCTTGAAGACGCTTTTCGGGCAAATTTTCAAGGGACCTATGTCCGACCACTGGATGCAGACGATTTAAGTCATATAACTCAACAGCCCGGAGAGTCAGCCCGAAAGCTTTGGAATAGGTTCCTCACTAAAAGGAACCAAATAGTCGACTGTTCGGACGCCGAAGCCTTAGCAGCTTTCAAGCACATCATTCGAGACGAATGGCTTGCCAGACACCTCGGCCAAGAAAAGCCGAGAACAACGGCAGCATTAACAAGCCTCATGACCCGCTTTTGCGCGGGCGAGGACAGCTGGTTAGCCCGATGCAGCACCAGCGAACCAAGTACATCCGAAGTCAGGGACGGAAACGGGAAATTACGACGCAACAAAAATAAGCACCGGAATAAAGAAGACAGCCCGAAGAGCACGACGGTAAACGCCGGATTCAGAAGCTCTCGGCCAGGTCAGCAAAAGCTGCCCTCCAAGGGCAACAGAGACGAACTGTCCAGCCTAAACAAGATTCTGGACCAAATATGTCACATCCATAGCACCCCTGATAAACCCGCAAATCATACCCATAGAGAATGTTGGGTCTTCAAGCAGTCCAGCAAGCTCAACGCCGAACATAAGGGGAAGGATACACCAAGCGAAGACGAGGACGAGCCTCGCAAGAAAAGCACTGGGGAACAGAAGAAATTCCCACCAGAAGTCAAAATAGTAAACATGTTACACGTGAAAAAGGGGAGAAACAAAGTGGCACTCCTAGAGACACATGCCCCAGGGCCTATCACTGCGGAGTTCTGCCACTGGTCGTCCCAACCGATCACCTTCGACCATCGAGATTACTCGGCAAGTATCCGGCGTGCAGGATGGGCTGCCTTGGTATTAGATCCAATAATTGATGGATACCAGTTCACACGAGTCCTGATGGACGGCGACAACAGTTTAAACCTGATATATCAGGACACAGTCCGCAAAATGGGGATAGACCCAACAAAAATTAGCCATAGCAATACTACCTTTAAAGGAGTAACGCCAGGCCCAGAATCCCATTGCACGGGATCCCTACTACTAGAGGTTATATTCGGCTTCCCCGATAACTTCCGTAGTGAAAATTTAACCTTCCACATCGCTCCGTTCCAAAGTGGCTATCAAGCACTACTCGGACGTGAAGCTTTCACTCGCTTTAACGCAATACCGCATTACGCTTCCCTCATGCTTAAAATGCCTGGTCCACGTGGCATCATTACAGTAAATGGAAATATTGAGCGCTCCTTGCATGCGGAAGACCGCGCGGCTGCCTTGGCAGCCGCACACTAAACGACCTCACCAACTAAAGCATCTGACAGGTCGTTAAGACCATGGACACGGTTGGACAAGTCCGGTGCTGCTATATGTAATTGATACAGGTTTGATGGCTATACCCCTATTACAATACAAGGGGCTCAACGCGCGCGCACTAGTGGCAATTAGGCTCAACTTTACTCATTTCGAACTATATATTGTTTATTTAGTATAACTTACCTTTTGCACGGCAACTTTTCAATTAAGTTCCTCTCTTTTTCAGATGACCATCATGCTACACCCGTCCAAAATACGGCACAACGGAGACACAGTCGTAGACGTGCAGCAGGGACCCGTTCCAAGGATTCTTTTTAGATTAAGACCCTGCATAAACCTTTTTTACTGTCTCTTGTTGATACACATCCCTCGGATTCTCAGTACAATTGAGAAGGATGCTGACGTATTGGCATGTGGCCACGTCAGAATATTGCATGTACCTGGACACCAGGGGCTTATTACAAAGGGCACTGTTTAGGCCCGGTTTACATCATAAAGACCGAATACCTTAGGGAGTGTTTGGCGTCGCGAGTTTGGCCTTATATGCATAAGCTCCGAATCATGTCTTTGGTCAAATGTTGGGTTTGCCCGGCTCCTGTGTTTTGCTGCCTTACGTTCCGCTCTATCAGCTAAGGAGGCACCAAGAGAACTACTGCGATTGTGCTCTAGTTCATCCGGACGAGCACCTCAGTAGAGAAAGCCGAAAACTGACTCTCATGATATAGCGTGAGACTGGTCAACCACTCGATGACCTAGCGGAATCTTTGGGATTCCTCTGCCTTAACGAAGGGTCATTTCCCGGCCAGGCATGTACGCGCCCCGAATCCGGATGAGCGCGGAGCCACCAGGGGCTATATAGTAGCCCCACTATCAAACTCCTCCAGCTAAGTGAAAGTGTTAAAGCATTATAGTCCGGTTGCCTAGTTCGTTGCGCTATCACCTCCTTAATGGACCAAGACGTTGGATCAAGTGTGAACATGTGTCTTCTGCGAACACCCCCGCATTATATGCGTGGGGGCTGAAGCCGACGACTGCCATCTTTCAAGTTATATACATATATACATAAACGGCCGCACAGGAGGCATCATAGTACTTTCGGGCAAAAGTATAAATACAACCTTGATAAATTCAATAAAACATTGTTTTTACAATGGGAATACATGTCACTCAAACATAATATTCTTCGAGCACTGAGCCTCTATCGAACGAGCGCCTTCAAGAACATCTTCAAAGTAGTGCTCGGCACCCACTCGGCCTATGGCCGAACCCCGTGCCGCAACAGTGGTGGCATCCATCTCTGCCCAGTATGTTTTGACACGAGCAAGGGCCATCCGCGAGCCTTCTATGCACGCCGACCTCTTTACAGCATCGATGCGTGGCACAGCACCAAGGAATTGTTGCACTAAGCTAAAGTAGCTATTCGGCCTTGGCCCTCCTGGCCACAAATGATCCACAACGGACCTCATGGCCAGTCCGGATAATCTATGGAGCTCGTCCCAACCGGTTAATTGCTCATTCAGCAACAACGGATGGACTGGAGCATGAAATTGTGACCAGAACAGCTGTGACGCCCCGAGACCGTTGCGCCAGGTGTCTCCCAGTTATTCGCCGTCGTTGCCATGTCATTCGCTTGCGTGTTGCATCTTGTCATGTCATCATGTGCATTTGCATCATCATGTTTTCAAAACTTGCATTCGTCCGGGTTCCCCAGTTCCGTCTATTGTCCGTTCTGAGCCCAGACACACTTGCACGCGCCCGCGGCACGTCCAAAATAGTATTTATAAGTGGCCGGAAAATGTTCTCAGAATGGGTTGAAAGTTGGCGTGCGGTGTTGTTTTGTTGCCGGTAGGACGCCTGCCAAGTTTCATCGCATTTGGAGTCCGTTTGACGCCCCAACGGATAACTATAGTGGCATTTTAGTCGGTCAAACGTCGGACGTTTTTGGTCTCCGAAAACAGTTGTCGGGTCTCTCTCTCTTCTCTTCTCTCAGCTCGAGACCGTCTACACAGTCCACTCACCGCTAGCCCCCAACCTAACATCTCTCGTCGGCCCGCGATCTCCTCGTGCGCGCGTCCGAAAGCTGTCCCGAACACGACCCGGGCAATCGTCACCATTGGGTCCGGATCATCCCCAAACATCTACAAAACGTCACCGTTTTCTCATTTGGACTCCCTAAGATTTTATTTCGCGATCGTCCGATTCCGATCAGAGGGACCAAGGTAGCCCTAACCTAACCACTCACTATATAAATCTGAGCAAACCCTAAAAATTAGGACCCCTTGTCCCATCTCGCCGCCGCCAGTCCTCTTTCACCTCGGGATCCATCCCGATCCATCCCCACCCTATCAGTTCGCTGCAGCCACTACCTGCCCAAATCCCCTCGCAACCCACCATCCTCCCGTGCCTCCCGTTCGCCCTCAGCTCCCGATCTCGTTGCACCCGAGGCCTCATCCCCGTCGACGACCCCGACCAGGCCAGCCCGGCGCCCTGCCTCTCTCTTTCCATCCTTAGTTCTCCCTCACCTCACCTCTCTTGTTTCTCCAGGGAACCAGCGCTGCCGCCCAAGGAGGAAGCTCGCCACCTGCCCACAAGTTCGCCGCGCCATCGGTCGCTTTCGCCGTCGTTAGGAACTGCCAGCGCCGCCCATGGCCTCGTCTTCGGCCAGAACGGGCCGTCCCAGACCTCCACCGCCCGGATCCGATGACTCTTGCCTCCGCCGCCAAGAACCTCGTCGGAGAACGATGTTCCGCCCTGGACCCGCTCGTTTCAGCCGCCGCTGCCACTCTGAACCTTGCGCCCCGCTGCGACTGCTTCGTCTGTCGAGAACGAGCGCTCCCTCATCTTTGCGTGGACCGCAGAAGACCGCACCTGGGCTGTGTCTCGCGCGAGGTCCACCAACCGGCCCAGCTGCCAGCCCAGCGGCGCCCGGCCTGCCTTGGCCTCTCCCTCTCCGCAAACTGGGCCTGGCCCATGGGTGAGGCACACCCCAGCGCCCCTATTGCTATCCTCCAGTTGGGCCAGATCTTAGATGCGGCCCGAATCATGTTTTTTCCCGTGGAACGAATTTAGCTATTATTCCTGAGACGGTTGTTTTCCTAGAGTTCATGCATTTAATATCTAATTAACCGTGCACCGGATTAAAATAAGTTATATATGAAACATGACTAGAATTTCATCTAGTTTCATATTATGCCATTTTCATCCATGTTTAACATGTTTAAAATGTTGTTTGGTTAATTTTTGCTCTATCCCATGTTAAAGTGCTTTAATTCATAACTAATTAACCATACTTCCAAATTTAATAAAATTTATATGTAAATGGGGTAGAAAAATGCCTAGTTTATCATGGTGGCTTTACTTTGCTTGTTTAATAACTCTAAAATATGGTTTAGGGTAGAACAGTACCAAATCGATGATTATGCTCATGAGGATTTTCCGGACTTGTTGTTTGTTGTTCCGGCCCCATTTAAACTTGCCTAGTTAGGTAGTTTTATTATGCTTCACCCTCTTGCCATGTTAATCAACGTTTAATATTGTTGGGTACATAAACAAGATCGAACTAAATATCTTGAATGTGGTGTTCCATCAATATGTAACTCGTTGCATATTGAGCTCCACTTAATTTGTAGTGTTGGTTGTGCTCTTTGCCATGCCATGCCTCATTAAACCAGACATGCATCATACTTGGTTGTGCATCATGCCATGCTTATGTGGTGGTTGTTTACTATGTGGTTTGCTTCTTTCCGGTGTTGCTTCTTCGGGTTGGTTCAGATAACGTCGCGTTTGTGAGGATCCGTTCGACTACGTCCGTTTGTCTTCTTGATGGACTCGTTCTTCTTCCTTGCGGGATCTCTGGCAAGATGACCATACCCTCAAAATCACTTCTATCTTTGCTTGCTAGTTGCTCGCTCTATTTCTATGCCTATGCTGCGATACCTACCACTTGCTATATCATGCCTCCCATATTGCCATGTGAAGCCTCTAACCCACCTTGTCCTAGCAAACCGTTGTTTGGCTATGTTACCGCTTTGCTCAGCCCCTCTTATAGCGTTGCTAGTTGCAGGTGAAGATTGGAGTTTGTTCCTTGTTGGAGCATGATTATTGTTGGGATATCACAATATTTCTTATTTAATTAACGCATCTATATACTTGGTAAAGGGTGGAAGGCTCGGCCTTATGCCTGGTGTTTTGTTCCACTCTTGCCGCCCTAGTTTCCGTCATACCGGTGTTATGTTCCTTGATTTTGCGTTCCTTACGCGGTTGGGTTATAATGGGAACCCCTTGACATTTCACCTTGAATAAAACTCCTCCAGCAAGGCCCAACCTTGGTTTTACCATTTGCCACCTAAGCCTTTTTCCCATGGGTTCTGCAGACTCAAGGGTCATCTTTATTTTAAACCCCCGGGCCAGTGCTCCTCTGAGTGTTGGTCCAAAACAGAGCCACTTGCAGCGCCACCTCGGGGAAACTTGAGGGTTGGTTTTAGTTGTACGTAGTGTTCATCCGGTGTGCCCTGAGAACGAGATATGTGCAGCTCCTATCGGGATTTGTCGGCACATCGGGCGGCTTTGCTAGTCTTGTTTTACAATTGTCGAAATGTCTTGTAACCGGGATTCTGAGTCTGATCGGGTCTTCCTGGGAGAAGGAATATCCTTCATTGACCGTGAGAGCTTGTGATGGGCTAAGTTGGGACACCCCTGCAGGGTTTTGAACTTTTGAAAGCCGTGCCCGCAGTTATGGGCAGATGGGAATTTGTTAATGTCCGGTTGTAGAAAACCTGAGACTTATCTTAATTAAAATGCATCAACCGCGTGTGTAGCCATGATGGTCTCTTCTCGGCGGAGTCCGGGAAGTGAACGCGGTGTTGGAGTTATGCTTGAACGTAAGTAGTCTAGGATAACTTCTTGATCATAGATTCTCGAGCGTGCTTTGCCTTTCTCTTCTCGCTCTCTTTTGCGTAAGTTAGCCACCATATATGCTGGGGCTTGCTGTAGCTCCACCTCATACCTTTACCCTACCCATAAGCTTAAATAGTCTTGATCACGAGGGTGTGAGATTGCCGAGTCCCCGTGACTCACAAATTACTTCCAAAACCAGTTTGCAGGTGCCGATGATACCGTGCAGGTGATGCAACTGAGCTCAAGGAGGAGCTCAATGAAGATCGTGTTCGTTATGTTGTTCCGTTTCTAGTTGATCAGTAGTGGAGCCCAGTTGGGGCGATCGGGGATCTGTAGCATTAGGGGTAGTCTTCTTTTATTTTGGTTCCGTAGCCGGACCTTGATTGTATCTGGGTGATTGTAATGCTTTATTTATGTATTGTGTGAAGTGGTGATTGTAAGCCAACCCTGTATCTTTTCCTTTTTCAGTACATGGGATGTGTAAAGATTACCCCTCTTGCGACATTGCCTTCAATGCGGTTATGCCTCTAAGTCGTGCTCTGACACGTGGGAGATATAGCCGCATCGAGGGTGTTACAAGTTGGTAATCAGAGCCTTCCCTGACTTAGGAGCCCCCTGCTTGATCGAATCGCTGGCGTTGTTGAGTCTAGAAAAATGTTTTGAGTCTTATAGGATTATATATATCAGAGAGTAGGATTCTTTTACTCCTTAGTCCCTTCGTCGCTCTGGTGAGGCATCCTGACGTAGAGTTTTGACTCTTCTCTTCTCAAATTTCACTAATTTTTTTTAGGATCACACGGGTATCTTGGAATCGTTCCGATGGTTTTGTGACGAGAACATTGTTCTTGGTGCCTCCTGACATTTAGGGGTTGTGGCAGTGTCCCGGGGAGTTGAGCTCCGAGGTGTTGTCGTCACAATTTTATCGTTGCAGTTCTGGAATACCTGAGTTTCTTCGACATCGAAAATCTCTTTTATGCAGTTGTTGGTGAGATAACCTCGACGCCACCCAGTACTGAGGCAGGAGTTCGGGAGTATTGCCATAACTCGTATAACGGATGCTTTTCGAAGGTTGAGGTAAATGATTTCCGAAGGTTTCTTGGTTATGTGTTGAAGGATGGATACAGAATTGTGATTCTGAATCGGATCGGAGCTCCGATTGTAAGATCGCAAATCGTAGAATCTTCACTATTAGGATCGTAGAAACGTAGATTATATGAACTAAAATCGTAGAATCATAGGGGTTAGTTTGGATCATAAAGTCGTAGGATCGTATAACAGAATCGCGATTCTGACAACCTGGGGTGAGATATTATGCTTCCCCTGTATCCCCAACACCTGATTGCATAACCGGAAAGTATCGGGAGTTTATAAGTGGGGATTCAAGTAGCTCATAGGATATCTTTCTGACAGATGTATGATATAAAATTGGGGTTCGATGTCTAGTGGTCCGCCCATCCACGATTGGTTTTACAATGGTCTCGTTGTGTCTTTAAGAGTCCTTGGCTATGCTGACTCGGGGACGCTTTGTATGTCATGTGCACTGCCTTGTACATGATGGTGCTGTATGATCGAGCCTATGTAGGCCCCACCACGAAAACTTCGGATGAAATCTCTATCATATGTTTGTTCCGGCTTATTTTGCAAGCCAGTCCGTTGTTTTGTTGTGTTTGTGGTATTCGTGTTGCTTCGATGTCAAATGTTGATTCCATACCTTTCCTAAATGGTGTTCTCATACTCCGATGTGAATACCAATCCTTCATGATAATAGAGATTGTCATGTCAATCCTTTTCTACCGGTGTGTTTTCTCTTCAACCGGATCTGTTCATTTTCAACATCCGCAAGATTCAATCTCAACTTTCTCAACGGTGTTCGTTTCATCCATCCCAAGTTGTCTTTGTTGTCCCGCCCTCCCACCCTTGTTTCTTCAAGGACTCAGATTTCTTAATCAAGTATCCATTTTATTCATGTGTAGTCTCTCCATTCTTTTCCATCAATATTCTTATCCGGTGATTCTCATGAAGATTTTAAGGGAGCTTCTAGTTTATCATTCTTCGTTCTCTTTTCTTCTCCGGTGGATCCAATTCAAGCTTTCGGTGTTGATCATATCATTTTCTTTGGTTCACATGCTTTTCATGTTGGAAGTTCTTATCGAAGACTCTCTTATTTATTCACCTCTCACTATCCATTTATTCCGGAGTACTGAAGATATCTCGAAAGATTCGCGTTGCCATTCCCAATCGTTCAAGCTATTTTGAGGTCTTATCTTATTCAAGCCATTTAATTCAACCGGTGCTATCTCCTTTTCAAGTAATCATTTCAAAGGTATTTCTCTTGAGTGGGCCCTAGCCCACAGGTCTTTTCCCAGGATCTTACCTGACTCTTCTAATTTTTTTTCGGAGTTACGCCCAAATTCTTTTTGAAGTTTGACATAAGAATGATTCATCATCAGTCATATGTGTTTCTCCAAGATCGGTCAAATTCTTTTCATCGTTGGTTCAACCTTTCCAATTTTAATTCCGGAGTGCCTCAAAAATTCATGGTGGTGTTTCTCATCGTCATTCTCTGCATTTGAAGACCGAAGAAGAATTTTTCCTCCATATCTTATTCATTCTCTTCAAGATTCGTGATTTTAGCTTGATGCCTTCCTCTCATAATTGTTTTCGATTGTGAGAATTCTTTTCACCTTTCCGGAGCAATTCAAGAGTCTTTCCAGTTTGATTCTCCGAAGCCCATCATCTCAGAATTATTCATTCTCAGCTTTCAGCTCTCGTTCCCCCAAATCTTACCGGTGCATCATTCAAGTATCCTCTAATCGGTTCTTGATCTCTTCGTTCTCTTGTATCTAAACTCTCTCATGTATTTCCGTTCATTTGCTAATTCTTACCGGTGATTCATCCCTTTACTTCATTCATTTCTAATTCTTACAGTGGCTATTCAAGATTCTTCTTCCTTCGTTTTCATATAAATGCATTCGTGCTTTCCAAATTCTACCGGTGGTTCGCTGAAGACTTTCTCAAGTTTGCGCCATGTCTCTCTTAATCCTTCTACGAGAATAAGTGGCATGCCAAATCCAAGGTGGGTCATCAATTTAATTGGTGAAGGATGCGCATAACGTAATTCTTATTATTGTTTCATCCAAGTGATTTAATTCCTTATTCCGAAGGCTCATCAAATTATCGGTTTCATTTGTTTCATCTTTTCTTTTCCCGGAGTTCCAAGATCTCTCATTTATCTCGTCGCAAAGCTCCATTTAATCATTCCAAGGCTTCACCTTATTTTCTCAACTTCTCTTTCTTTTGTCATCCTTTTGATTATCGGAGTTATTCTTGGAGGCTCTACTTGATGGTTCATCAAGGATTTAATTCTTTCTCGAAGTGTTCATCGAGATTCTTTCCAGAGGAGTTCAAGCATTTCTTCATCTTGCAATCCGGAGTGCAATTCTTTCTTCCGTATCATTGGAGGTGGTATTATGTCATTCTTGATAATTTGAGTTCATGTTTCATGATTCACATGTTGTTAAGAATGAGGTATTTTAAATCCATCAACCTCTTCGTTGGAGTTATCTTGTGTCATGTTTCACCTAAAGCCTTCCCTAAGGATTGTTGCTATTATGGTGCTTATAAATGACCCAAGTTCTTTTATCCTCCCCGTGATTAAGTTTCTCGTCCCCTTGGTGATATCAATCCAATCTATTGTTTCGTTAGAGACAGAATTTCACCTCATAATTTTGGGATGTTTTCCAGAAGCCCACTTCAAGCTTATCCTTTTCGTTGTTGGGTTTCAACAATTCCGTTCGACCCTTCTCCTAAATATGCTTTTCAAGCTCATTTGAGGTAGAAGATGGTGTTTTCTTATCCGTTCTTTTATTCCAACGTTCCAACTTCTATTCTTTCATTCCGGAGGCATGGTGATATTGCTTTCTTCAACCATCATCTCGTTTTTTATCGAAGATCATCTTCTTTCCTTTTCTTATCCATTTATCCGGAGTGTTGTGTCCTCTGCTCAAGTCCTTTTCATCCTATCAAGCCTTGCATCTCTTTTCAAACGGAGTGCTGTCCGAATTTGTTCTTCCTTGGTCCTCGTTCCTGACGGAGTGTTTTACAACTTCGATCACCTCCGTGGTATTATTCCTTTCAAGTTGTTCAACTTTTCAAGGTTCTTTGGTTTCACTAGTTGTCAAAGAAGCAACTTAGTTTTACCTCTTCTCTTCCTCTTCCGTTTTCCCTCCGGTGCCATTCTAGATCTCGGGACGAGATCCTCTCGTAGTGGTGGAGTGTTGTGACGCCCCAAGACTATTGCGCCAGGTGTCTCCCAGTTATTCGTCGTCGTTGCCATGTCATTCGCTTGTGTGTTGCATCTTGTCATGTCATCATGTGCATTGCATCATCATGTTTTCAAAACTTGCATTCGTCCGGGTTCCCCAGTTCCGTCCGTTGTCCATTCTGAGCCCAGACACACTTGCACGCGCCCGCGGCACGTCTGTAATAGTATTTTATAAGTGGCCGGAAAATGTTCTCGGAATGGGTTGAAAGTTGGCGTGCGGTGTTGTTTTGTTGCCGGTAGGCCGCCTACCAAGTTTCATCGCATTTGGAGTCTGTTTGATGCCCCAACGGATAACTATAGCGGCATTATAGTCGGTCAAACGTCGGACGGTTTTAGTCTCTGAAAACAGTCGCCGGGTCTCTCTCTATTCTCTTCTCTCAGCTCGAGACCGTGTACACAGTCCACTCACCGCTAGCCCCCAACCTAACCTCTCTCGCCGGCCCGCGGTCTCCTCGCGCGCGCGTCCGAAAGCTGTCCCGGACACGACCCGGGCAATCATCACCGTTGGGTCCGGATCATCCCCAAACATCTACAAAACGTGACTGTTTTCTCATTTGGACTCCCTAAGCTTTTATTTCGCGACCGTCCGATTCCGATCAGAGGGACCGAGGTAGCCCTAACCTAACCACTCACTATATAAATCTAAGCAAACCCTAAAAATTAGGACCCTTGTCCCATCCCGCCGCCACCAGTCCTCTTTCACCTCGGGATCCATCCCGATCCATCCGCACCCTATCAGTTCGCTGCAGCCAGTACCTGCCCAAATCCCCTCGTAGCTCACCATCCTCCCGTGCCTCCCGTTCGCCCTCAGCTCCCGATCTCCTCGCGCCCGAGGCCTCATCCCCGTTGACGACCCCGACCAGGCCAGCCCGGTGCCCTGCCTATCTCTTCCCCTCCTTAGTTCTCCCTCACCTCACCTCTCTTGTTTCTCCAAGGAACCAGCGCTGCCGCCCAAGGAGGAAGCTCGCCACCTGCCCACAAGTTCGCCGCGCCGTCGGTCGCTTTCGGCGTCGTCAGGAACTGCCAGCGCCGCCCATGGCCTCGTCTCCGGCCAGAACGGGCCGTCCCAGACCTCCACCGCCCGGATCCGGTGACTCTTGCCGCCGCCGCCAAGAACCTCACCGGAGAACGACGTTCCACCATGGATCCGCTCGTTTCAGCCGCCGCTGCCGCTCTGAACCTTGCGCCCCGCTGCGACTGCTTTGTCTGTCGAGAACGAGCGCTCCCTCGTCGTCGCATGGACCGCAGAAGACCGCGCCTGGGCTGTGTCTCACGCGAGGTCCACCAACCGGCCCAGCTGCCAGCCTAGCGGCGCCCGGCCTGCCTTGGCCTCTCCCTCTCCGCAAACTAGGCCTGGCCCATGGGTGAGGCACACCCCAGCGCCCCTGTTGCTATCCTCCTATTGGGCCAGATCTTAGATGCGGTCCGAATCATGTTTTTTCCCGTGGAACGAATTTAGCTATTATTCCTGAGACGGTTGTTTTGCAGAAAAGTCCCTAGAGTTCATGCATTTAATATCTAATTAACCATGCATCGGATTAAAATAAGTTATATATTAAACATGACTAGAATTTCATCTAGTTTCATATTATGCCATTTTCATCCATGTTTAAAATGTTGTTTGATTAATTTTTGCTCTATGCCATTTTAAAATGCTTTAATTCATAACTAATTAACCGTAGCTCCAAATTTAATAAACTTTATATGTAAATGGGGTAGAAAAAAATGCCTACTTTATCATGTGGCTTTACTTTGCTTGTTTAATAACTCTAAAATATGGTTTAGGGCAGAACAGTACCAAATCGATGATTATGCTCACGAGGATTTCCCGGACTTGTTGTTTGTTGTTCCGGCCTCATTTAAACTTGCCTAGTTAGGTAGTTTTATTATGCTTCACCCTCTTGCCATGTTAATCAACATTTAATATAGTTGGGTACATAAACGAGATCGAACTAAATAACTTGAATGTGGTGTTCCGTCAATATGCAACTCGTTGCATATTGAGCTCCACTTAATCTGTAGTGTTGCTTGTGCTCTTTGCAATGCCATGCCTCATTAAACCGGGCATGCATCATACTTGGTTGTGCATCATGCCATGCTTATGTGGTGGTTGTTTACTATGTGGTTTGCTTCTTTCCGGTGTTGCTTCTTCGGGTTGGTTCCGATAACGTCGCGTTTGTGAGGATCCGTTCGACTACGTCCGTTTGTCTTCTTGATGGACTCGTTCTTCTTCCTTGCGGGATCTCTGGCAAGATGACCATACCCTCAAAATCACTTCTATCTTTGCTTGCTAGTTGCTCGCTCTATTTCTATGCCTATGCTGCGATACCTACCACTTGCTATATCATGCCTCCCATATTGCCATGTGAAGCCTCTAACCCACCTTGTCCTAGCAAACCGTTGTTTGGCTATGTTACCGCTTTGCTCAGCCCCTCTTATAGCGTTGCTAGTTGCAGGTGAAGATTGGAGTTTGTTCCTTGTTGGAGCATGATTATTGTTGGGATATCACAATATTTCTTATTTAATTAACGCATCTATATACTTGGTAAAGGGTGGAAGGCTCGGCCTTATGCCTGGTGTTTTGTTCCACTCTTGCCGCCCTAGTTTCCGTCATACCGGTGTTATGTTCCTTGATTTTGCGTTCCTTACACGGTTGGGTTATAATGGGAACCCCTTGACAGTTCACCTTGAATAAAACTCCTCCAGCAAGGCCCAACCTTGGTTTTACCATTTGCCACCTAAGCCTTTTTCCCATGGGTTCTGCAGACTCAAGGGTCATCTTTATTTTAAACCCCCGGGCCAGTGCTCCTCTGAGTGTTGGTCCAAAACAGAGCCACTTGCAGCGCCACCTCGGGGAAACTTGAGGGTTGGTTTTAGTTGTACGTAGTGTTCATCCGGTGTGCCCTGAGAACGAGATATGTGCAGCTCCTATCGGGATTTGTCGGCACATCCGGGCGGCTTTGCTGGTCTTGTTTTACCATTATCAAAATGTCTTGTAACCGGGATTCCGAGTCTGATCGGGTCTTCCTAGGAGAAGGAATATCCTTCGTTGACCGTGAGAGCTTGTGATGGGCTAAGTTGGGACACCCCTGCAGGGTTTTGAACTTTTGAAAGCCGTGCCCGCAGTTATGGGCAGATGGGAATTTGTTAATGTCCGGTTGTAGAAAACTTGAGACTTATCTTAATTAAAATGCATCAACCGCGTGTGTAGCCGTGGTGGTCTCTTCTCGGCGGAGTCCGGGAAGTGAACGCGGTGTTGGAGTTATGCTTGAACGTAAGTAGTCTAGGATAACTTCTTGATCATAGATTCTCGAGCGTGCTTTGCCTTTCTCTTCTCGCTCTCTTTTGCGTAAGTTAGCCACCATATATGCCGGGGCTTGCTGTAGCTCCACCTCATACCTTTACCCTACCCATAAGCTTAAATAGTCTTGATCACGAGGGTGTGAGATTGCCGAGTCCCCGTGACTCACAGATTACTTCCAAAACCAGTTGCAGGTGCCGATGATACCGTGCAGGTGATGCAACCGAGCTCAAGGAGGAGCTCGATGAAGATCATGTTCGTTATGTTGTTCTGTTTCTAGTTGATCAGTAGTGGAGCCCAGTTGGGGCGATCGGGGATCTGTAGCATTAGGGGTAGTCTTCTTTTATTTTGGTTCCGTAGCCGGACCTTGATTGTATCTGGATGATTGTAATGCTTTATTCATGTATTGTGTGAAGTGGCGATTGTAAGCCAACCCTGTATCTTTTCCCTTTTCAGTACATGGGATGTGTAAAGATTACCCCTCTTGCGACATTGCCTTCAATGCGGTTATGCCTCTAAGTCGTGCTCCGACACGTGGGAGATATAGCCGCATCGATGGTGTTACAACAGCTTCTCCACTTCAGGACCTTTCTGATCCTTGAAGTACTCGGTCGCATCCGCAGCACTTGCAGCCAAATCCATGTACTCATCCACAGAACTCCATAGCCGGTCCAGAGGAGCATATTTCAGATCTCCGAACTTAGTCTGCAACAAGAAGGGCTTCCCAGAGATGATATTCGCAGCTTGATTCAGCTCCTCCTTCGTCGCTCTAATTTTGGAGCGGGCTTCCTTGGCAGCCACCCGGGCCTTCTCCAGGTCCGTCGCCTTCGCCCGGTTTTCCTCTTCGAGAAGCCGGTAACGGTCAGCAGCATCTTTTAACTCCACGGCCATCTTGGCAATTTTTTCTTTGCTCCCGCAATGTGCGGCCTGTTCGGCCCTTAACTCTCTGGCCGCCTGTAAAGCGGCCCGCATTACTACTCCTTGCTTGCTCCTTGGCTCGGGCAAGCTCTGGCCGAAGGGTCTCCATGGTGGCAGCTCCATCTGCAGTCACAACATATTAAAGATACTGGCATTATGCTGCTCTTACTATGTGACATTCACCAGAAAAATCACCTACCCTGCGCCTCGTCAAGCCGCTTGTTGACAAGCACGATGTCGGCATCTGCCGCATCCAGCTGCCGCTTTAGTTCGGCATACCCATTAGTCAGGCTAGCCACCGGAGCCTCCACCACCTGCACATAAAGGCAGTCTGGTTATTACCTGGGACTATGGTCCTCTGTTTGCCGCCGTTTTCGACAACAACCAGAGTCTCAGGGGCTACTATCTACACAGGGCACATCTAAAAATGTGTGGTACTTTAAAAAATGTACATCATCTCACGTACCTCAAAACCCATCAGTGGACTCATAAAGGCTTCATGCAGCCCGCTTTCGGCGGACGAAATCCTTTCAATCACCGTACCCATCAATGTGCGCTGCTCTTCTGAGATAGCTGCTTTCTCCAGCAGATCCCTCCGCACATCCAACCGCACACCAGACGGTGCCGGACTCTTTTGATTGCTCTCTTAGAGAGCTGGATATTGAGGACTTCGGGTGGCCATAGGATTACCTTCTGGCCTTGTCGGATCAGGAGAAACCCTCCGCGATGACACCTCGGGGTCACCCGCTTCGTAAGGCGGTGTGGCAGGGGAGGCGTTTCGCTCTCCATCATCTCCGTAAGAAGATCCCCCGAAGACGAGCTCTGCTGAGAAGGGCTAAGATCCGAACTGCAAGATAAATACTTCGATTATTTTCCTCAGAAATAGAGCAATATATTTTCATTATTGAATACCCTTTTACTTACAGCTCGGTAGAGGGCTGATCCCCGCGCGGATATTGTGCGGCAAGAATACCCTCCGAGGCAGGACCCTCTGGCGGAGATTTCTTCTCCCGTTTGGAAGCCTTAGTTTCCGGATCTTCAGAGGCGGTCCTCTTCCTTCCCCGGGGAGAGAGAATGTCGGATTCTTCCCCTTAGTTATCCTCCCTCGCGGAGGCGCTTATTCCCTCGATTGGAATAGGTAGCGATGGAGGCCCGCTTTCGCCCTCTTTATTCCCCCTTCATCTTCCTTTGAGGGCACGAGACAAGGTGCTGGCTCGAGCATCTTTTCCAGCACCGGATTGTCTAAGCCTTCAGGAAGGGGGGCCGAACACCGGATCATCCTCGCCTTTGTTATCCAGTCCTGGTCAAAGAGCGATTCTTCAGAATGATGTCATGATAAATAAAAGGACAGTGTGTTCGGCCATGGGATTACTTACTTAGGCAGCGGTGCGGTTGCTGCTTAGGCCCACGTCCTCGGTAGTTTCCGGACACTCTATTTGGGGTCCGAAGAACGATTTGTACATCTCCTCGTGCGTCATGCCGAGGAAATTCTGAATAGTGCATGGTCCTTCTGGGTTGAATTCCCACATGCGGAGGGGCTGTCGTTTGCAAGGCTGGACTTGACGAACCAGCATAACTTGCATTACCGTAACCAGACTGAAATCTCCCTCGAAGAGATCTCGGCTGGACCCCAGCTCAGCCCCCTACTGATCCATGACATCAGTTGTGGTGGAGGGCTCGAGCGAAAGGTGGGGGCAGCTACCCACTTGGCACTTCGGGGAGCTGTGACGTAAAACCACTCCCGTTGCCACAATCCAGACACCTCTGGAAAGGAACACTTTGGCCATGGAGCGTCAGCAATTTTGCTTATTAGAGCACCTCCGCATGCGGCGTACTGCCCCTCGACCATCTTCGGCTTCACATCGAAGGTCTTGAGCCACAGGCCGAAGTGAGGGGTAATGTGGAGGAAGGCCTCACAAATGACAATAAATGACAAGATGTGAAGAAAGGAATCCGGGTCCAGATCGTGAAAATCCAGCCCGTAATAGAACATGAGACCCCTGACAAAGGGATCCAGAGAGAGGCCTAGTCCTCGGAGGAAGTGGGAGACGAACACAACGCTCTCGTTGGGTTCGGGAGTAGGGACGACCTGCCCTCGGGCGGGCAGCCTATGCGAAATTTCGGCGGTCAGATATCTAGCCTCACTCAACTTCTTGATGTCCTCCTCCGTGATGGAGGAAGACATCCACTGGCCTTGAAGGCTGGATCCGGACATGATTGAAGGTCCGAAGCACCTGACCTTGGCTTTGGGTGTTAGAACTCGAGGCGGGGGAAGGATTCGATTGAGCATGGGAGGGAAAAAAGTAAAAGCCTTGTCCCTTTATAAAGAGGGTGAATATCAAGCGTCCTCCTCGTGGCCGTTTGGGACTTGCCTAAAACCTAGGAGTCCTAGGCACGGTTGGGTTATCCACGTCCGTATTGATGAGAATCCCGTAATAAGGGGAGCACGATCTCTGCTTTGACAAGACGTGTCAAGAAACTGCCTCACGTTATGTGCGGGCTGGTTAAAGAAAAACGGTTCAAATAATTACCGGGCCGTGGCGTGATGTCATGCTGACAAAACGTGTCAGCAGATTAGATTTGTGGTAATATTATTCTCCCTACGGTGGTATGTGGAACTTATTTTGCAGGGTCGGACACTATCCTTGTATTCAAATTCTTCCGTGGTGTATTCGGAGGAGGAACCCGCCTTGCAATGCCAAAGACAACACTGCGCGCCGGACTCATCGTCATTGAAGCCTGGTTCAGGGGCTACTGAGGGAGTCCTGGATTAGGGGGTCTCCGGACAGCCGGACTATATCCTTTGGCCGGACTGTTGGACTATGAAGATACGAGATTGACGACTTCGTCCCGTGTCCCGATGGGACTCTCCTTGGCGTGGAAGGCAAGCTAGGCAATACGGATATGTATATCTCCTCCTTTGTAACCGACCTTGTGTAACCCTAGCCTCCTCCGGTGTCTATATAAACCGGAGGGTTTTAGTCCGTAGGACAACATACAATCATACCATAGGCTAGCTTCTAGGGTTTAGCCTCTCCGATCTCGTGGTAGATCAACTCTTGTACTACTCATATTATCAAGAATAATCAAGCAGGACGTAGGGTTTTACCTCCATCAAGAGGGCCCGAACCTGGGTAAAACATCGTGTCCCCTGCCTCCTATTACCATCCGCCTTAGACGCACAGTTCGGGACCCCCTACCCGAGATCCGCCGGTTTTGACACCGACAGTTAAGTTTCCTAGCCATAGACATGAGTTGTCATTTGATTAACGGGATCACATCATTAGAGAATGATATGATTGACTTGACCCATCCATTAGCTTAGCACGATGATAGTTTAGTTTGTTGCTATTGCTTTCTCCATAACTATACATGTTCCTATGACTATGAGATCATGCAACTCCCGAATACCAGAGGAAGACTTTGTGTGCTACCAAACGTCACAATGTAACTGGGTGATTATAAAGGTGCTCTACAGGTGTCTCCGATGGTGGTTGTTGAGTTGGATGGATCATAGGATTTGTCACTCCGATTGTCGGAGAGGTATCTTCGGGCCCTCTCGGTAATGCGCATCACTATAAGCCTTGCAAGCAATGCAATTAACGAGTTAGTTGCGGGATGATGTATTACGAAACGAGTAAAGAGACTTGCCGGTAACGAGATTGAACTAGGTATTGTGATACCGACGATCGAATCTTGGGCAAGTAACATACCGACGACAAAGGAACAACATATGTTGTTATGCGGTTTGACCGATAAAGATCTTCATAGAATATGTAGGAACCAATATGAGCATCTAGGTTCCGCTATTGGTTATTGACCGGAGATGAGTCTCGGTCATGTCTACATAGTTCTTGAACCCATAGGGTCCGCATGCTTAACGTTCGGTGATGATCTGTATTACGAGTTTATGTGTTTTGATGTACCGAAGGTAGTTCGGAGTCCCGGATGAGATCAGGACATGACGAGGAGTCTCGAAATGGCCGAGACGTAAAGATTGATATATTGGACGACTATATTCAGACATCGGAGAGGTTCCGAGTGATTCGGGTATTTTTGGGAGTACCAGAGAGTTACATGAATTCGCCCGGGAGTATATGGGCCTTATTGGGCTTTAGGGGAAAGAGAGAGAGGAGGCTGCGCGCCCCCCAATGCCTAGTCCGAATTTGACTAGGGGGAGGGGCGGCGCCCCCTCCTTCCTTCTCTTCTCTTTTCCCTTTCCTTCTCTCCTACTCCTACTACATGGAAGGGGGGAATCCTACTCCCGGTGGGAGTAGGACTCCCAAGGGCGCGCCATAGGAGGGCCGGCCCTCCCCCTCCTCCACTCCTTTATATACGTGGTCAGGGGGCACCCCATAGACACACAAGTTGATCAGTTGATCTTTTAGCCATGTGCAGTGCCCCCCTCCACCATAATCCACCTCGGTCATATCGTAGCGGTGCTTAGGTGAAGCCCTGCGTCGGTAGCATCATCATCACTGTCATCACGCCGTCGTGCTGACGGAACTCTCCCTCGAAGCTCTGCTGGATCGGAGTATGTGGGACGTCACCGAGTTGAACGTGTGCTGAACTCGGAGGTGCCGTACGTTCGGTACTTGGATCAGTCAGATCGTGAAGACGTACGACTATATCAACTGTGTTCTCATAACGCTTCCGCTTACGGTCTACGAGGGTACGTAGACGATACTCTCCCCTCTCATTGCTATGCATCACCATGATCTTGTGTGTGCGTAGGATTTTTTTATATTACTATGTTCCCCAACATTAAGAACTCCCACTTAGATAGACATCCCTCGAGTCATCTAAATGATCACACGATCCATATCAACTAAATCATGTCCGATCATCACGTGAGATGGAGTAGTCTTAAATGGTGAACATCTCTATGTTGATCATACCTACTATATGATTCACATTCGACCTTTCGGTCTCCAGTGTTTCGAGGCCATGTCTGCACATGTTAGCCTTGTCAAGTTTAACCCGAGTATTCCGCACGTGCAAAACTGTCTTGCACCCATTGTATCTGAATGTAGAGCTTATCACACCCGATCATCATGTGGTGTCTCAGCACGACGAACTATCGCAACAGTGCATACTCAGGGAGAACACTTATACCTTGAAATTTTAGTGAGGGATCATCTTATAATGCTAACGCCGTACTAAGCAAAATAAGATGCATAAAAGATAAACATCACATGCAATCAAAATATCTGACATGATATGGCCATCATCATCTTGTGCCTTTGATCTCCATCTCCAAAGCACCGTCATGATCTCCATCGTCACCGGCTTGACACCTTGATCTCCATCGTAGCGTCATTGTCGTCTCGCCAACTATTGCTTCTACGGCTATCGCTAACGCATAGTGATAAAGTAAAGAAATTACATGGCGATTGCATTTCATACAATAAAGCGACAACCATAAGGCTCCTGCTAGTTGTCGATAACTTTTACAAAACATGATCATCTCATACAACAACATATATCACATCATGTCTTGACCATATCACCTCACAACATGCCCTGCAAAAACAAGTTAGACGTCCTCTACTTTGTTGTTGCAAGTTTTACGTGGCTGCTACGGGCTTCTAGTAAGAACCGTTCTTACCTACACATCAAAACCACAACGATGTTTCGTCAGGTTTGATGTTTTAACCTTCAACAAGGACCAGCTGTAGTCAAATTCGATTCAACTAAAGTTGGAGAAACAGACACCCGCCAGCCACCTTTATGCAAAACAAGTTGCATGTCTGTCGGTGGAACCGATCTCATGAACGTGGTCATGTAAGGTTGGTCTGGGCCGCTTCATCCAACAATACCTCTGAATCAAAATAAGACATGTGTGGTATGCAGTATGACTATGATCGCCCACAACTCTTTGTGTTCTACTCGTGCATATCTTCTACGCATAGACCTGGCTCGGATGCCACTGTTGGGGAACGTAGCATGCAATTTCAAAAAAATTCCTACGATCACGGAAGATCTATCTAGGAGATGCATAGCAATGAGAAGGGGGGAGTGTGTCCACGTACCCTCGTAGACCAAAAGTGGAAGCGTTACGTCAATGCGGTTGATGTAGTCGAACGTCTTTGCGATCCAACCTATCAAGTACCGAACGTACGACACCTCCGAGTTCTGCACACGTTCAGCTCGATGACGTCCCTCGAACTCTTGATCCAGCAGAGGGTCGAGGGAGAGTTTCGTCAGCACGATGGCGTGGTGACGGTGATGGTGATGTGATCCACGTAGGGCTTCGCCTAAGCACTACAACGATATAACCAGAGGACCAAACTGTGGAGAGAAACGCCGCACACGGCTTGGAACAATTGTTGTGTCTTATAGCGGTGCCCCCTCATATATATAGGTTGGAGGGGAGGAGAGGTAGCCAAGGGGGCGCCCCAAGTAGTAGGAATCCTACTTGGGCGCCTCCCAATTCGGCCTCCCCCCTTCCATATTCATCCGGAGGGGGAAGGAAGGAGGAGGGAGGAGAGAATGAAGGGGGAAGCCAAATCCCTCCCCTTCCTTTCCCTCTTCTCCTATTTCATTCCCCCTTATTTTGGCCTACATGGGGCGCACCAGCCCCCTAGGGGCTGGTCTGTCCCCACCTTGGCCCATTAGGCCCATGTAGTTGTCGGGGGGATGCCCGGAACCCCTTCCGCTGACCCGATATGTACCCGGTATCCCCAGAACACTTCCGGTGTCCGAATATCATCGTCCTATATATGAATATTTACCTCTCAACCAATAGCAATAAAACTGAACGATCAATATGCTGCGCTAATGGATGGGCCATGTCCATCACATCATTCTCATAATGATGTGATCCCTTCCATCAAATGACAGCACATGTCTATGGTTAGGAAATTTGACCATCTTTGATTAACGAGCTAGTCTAGTAGAGCCTTACTAGGGACACTGTGTTTTGTCTATGTATCCACACATGTATCATGTTTCCGGTTAATACAATTCTAGCATGAATAATAAAAATTTATCATGATATAAGGAAATATAAATAACAACTTTATTATTGCCTATAGGGCATATTTCCTTCATGCTAATATAATTGGATCATATAACCGTCCCTCAACGTGCAACGAAGAATCATTCCGAAGTTCCTATCTGGCGGAGAACATAAGAATAAATTGTTTGTAGGGTACGAAACCACCTCAAAGCTATTCTTTCCTTTTGCTCTATTCAAGAGTTCGTACTCAAATAACACAAAGCTAATCTTTTCGTTCGATCTATCCTAGAGTTCGTACTAAGATAATGAAGGAAATATGCCCTAGAGGCAATAATAAAGTTGTTATTTATATTTCCTTATATCATGATAAATTTTTATTATTCATGCTAGAATTGTATTAACCGTAAACTTAGTACATGTGTTAATACATAGACAAACAGAGTGTCACTAGTATGCCTCTACTTGACTAGCTCGTTGAATCAATGATGGTTATGTTTCCTGACCATAGACATGAGTTGTCATTTGATTAACGGGATCACATCATTAGAGAATGATGTGATTGACTTGACCCATCCATTAGCTTAGCACGATGATCGTTTAGTTTGTTGCTATTGCTTTCTCGATAACTTATACATGTTCCTATGACTATGAGATCATACAACTCCCGAATACCGGAGGAACACTTAGTGTGCTATCAAACGTCACAACGTAACTCGGTGACTGTAAAGATGCTCTACAGGTGTCTCCGATGGTGTTTGTTGAGTTGGCATAGATAGAGATTAGGATTTGTCACTCCGAGTATCGGAGAGGTATCTCCGGGCCCTCTCGGTAATGCACATCACTATAAGCCTTGCAAGCAATGTGATTAATGAGTTAGTTGCGGGATGATGCATTATAGAACGAGTAAAGAGACTTGCCGGTAATGAGATTTAACTAGGTATTGAGATACCGACGATCGAATCTCGGGCAAGTAACATATCGATGACAAAGGGAACAACGTATGTTGTTGTGCGGTTTGACCGATAGAGATCTTCGTAGAATATGTAGGAACCAATATGAGCATCTTGGTTCCGATATTCGTTATTGACCGGAGATGAGTCTCGGTCATGTCTACATAGTTCTCGAACCCATAGGGTCCGCACGCTTAACGTTCGGTGATGATCGGTATTATGAGTTTATGTGTTTTGATGTACCGAAGGTAGTTCGGAGCCCCGGATATGATCACGGACATGAAGAGGAGTCTCAAAATGTCCGAGACATAAAGATCGATATATTGGAAGCCTATGTTTGGACATTGGAATGGTTCCCGATGAGTTCGGGCATTTTCCGGAGTACCAGGAGGTTGCCGGAACTCCCCGGGGAGTATATGGGCCTTATTGGGCCTTAGTGGAATAGAGGAGAGGAAGGGAAAAGGTGGGAGGCGCGCCCCCTAGCCCAATCTGAATTGGGTGCCCCCCTTTTCCTTCTCTGTCTCCTTCCCTTCCTTCTCTCCTACTCCTACTACTTGGAAGGGGGGAATCCTACTCCCAGTGGGAGTAGGACTCCCCTAGGGCGCGCCATAGAGGGCTGGCCCTCCCCCTCCTCCACTCCTTTATATACGAGGGAGGGGGGCACCACATAGCCACACAAGTTTATCATTGTCTTAGCCTTGTGCGGTGCCACCCTCCACCATAATCCACCTCGGTTATATCGTCGTAGTGCTTAGGCGAAGCCCTGTGCCGGTAGCTTCATCATCACCGTCATCACGCCGTCGTGCTGACGAAGCTCTCCCTCGACACTCAGTTGGATTGAGAGTTCGTGGGACGTCACCGAGCTGAACGTGTGCAGATCATGGAGGTGCCGTACTTTTGGTACTAGGATCGGTCGGATCGTGAAGACGTACGACTACATCAACCGCATTGTCATAACGCTTCTACTTACGGTCTACAAGGGTACGTAGACAACACTCTCCCCTCTCGTTGCTATGCATCACCTAGATAGATCTTGCGTGTGCGTAGGATTTTTTTTGAAATTACTTCGTTCCCCAACAGTGGATCCGAGCCAGGTCTATGCGTAGATGTTATATGCACGAGTAGAACACAAAGGAGTTGTGGGCGTGGGTATATACATATTGCTTGCCATCACTAGTTGATTCTTGATTCAACCATATTGTTGGATGACACGGCCCAGACCGACATTACGCGTACGCTTACGCGAGACTGGTTCTACCGACGTGCTTCGCACACAGGTGGCTAGTGGGTGTCAGTTTCTCCAACTTTAGTTGAATCGGATTCAATGAACAGGGTTCTTTCTGAAGATCAAAAAGCAATCACTATACCGTGCTACCTCTTGAGCACTGCGTTGGTTTTCCCCTGAAGAAGAAAGGGTGGTGCAATAAAGTAGCGTAAGTATTTCCCTCAGTTTTTGAGAACCAAGGTATCAATCCAGTAGGAGATCACGCTCGAGTCCCACGCACCTACACAAACAAATAAGAACCTCACAACCAATGCGATAAAGGGGTTGTCAATCCCTTCACAGTCACTTACAAGAGTGAGATCTGATAGATATGATAAGATAATATTTTTGGTATTTTTATGATAAAGAGAAATAAAGATGCAAAGTAAAATAAATGGCAATAGAAATAGCTAAGTGTTGGAAGATTAATATGATGGAAGATAGACCCGAGGGACATAGGTTTCACTAGTGGCTTCTCTCAAGAGCATAAGTATTACAGTGGGTAAACGAATTACTATCGAGAAATTGATAGAAAAGCGAATAATTATGAGAATATCTAGGTATGATCATGTATATAGGCATCACGTCCGCGACAAGTAGACCGAAACGATTCTGCATCTACTACTATTACTCCACACATCGACCGCTATCCAGCATGCATCTAGAGTATTAAGTTCATAAGAACAGAGTAATGCTTTAAGTAAGATGACATGATGTAGAGGGATAAACTCATGCAATATGATATAAACCCCATCTTTTTATCCTCGATGGCAACAATACAATACGTGTCGGTTCCCTTTCTATCACTGGGATCAAGCACCGCAAGATTGAACCCAAAGCTAAGCACTTCTCCCATTGCAAGAAAGATCAATCTAGTAGGCTAAACCAAACTGATAATTCGAAGAGACTTGCAAAGATAAACCAATCATACATAAAAGAATCCAGGGGAGAATCAAATATTGTTCATAGATAAACTGGATCATAAACCCACAATTCATTGGATCTCGACAAACACACCGTAAAAGAAGATTACATCGAATAGATCTCCAAGAAGATCGAGGAGAACTTTGTATTGAGATCCAAAGAGAGAGAAGAAGCCATCTAGCTAATAACTATGGACCCGTAGGTCTGAAATAAACTACTCACACATCACCGGAGAGGCCCTGGAGTTGATGTAGAGGCCCTCCTTGATCAATGCCCCCTCCGGCGGAGCTCCGGAAAAGGCCCCAAGATGGGATCTCTCGGGTACAAAAGGTTGCGGCGGTGGAATTAGGTTTTCGTGGTGCCCATAGATGTTTGGGGGGTACGTGGATATATATAGGAGGAAGAAGTACATCGGTGGAGCAACGAGGGGCCCATGAGGGTGGAGGGCGCGCCCAAGGGGGGTAGGCACGCCCGCTGCCTCGTGCCCTCCTCGATCGTTTCTTAACGCCCACTCCAAGTCTCCTGGATCACGTTTGTTGAGAAAATCACGTTCCCGAAGGTTTCATTCCGTTTGGACTCCGTTTGGTATTCCTTTTCGGTGAAACTCTAAAATAGGCAAAAAACAACAATTTGGGATGGGCCTCCGGTTAGTAGGTTAGTCCCATAAATGATATAAAAGTGTAAAATGAAGCCCATTAACATCCAAAATAGATAATATAATAGCATGGAGCAATCAAAAATTATAGATACGTTGGAGACATATCAAGCATCCCCAAGCTTAATTCCTGCTCGTCCTCGAGTAGGTAAATGATAAAAGAAGAATTTTTGATGTGGAATGCTTTCTAACATATTTCTCAATGTAATTTTTCTTTATTGTGGCATGAATGTTCAGATCCGAAAGATTCAAGACAAAAGTTTAATATTGACATAGAAATAATAATACTTCAAGCATACTAACTAAGCAATTACGTCTTCTCAAAATAACATGGCCAAAGAAAGTTATCCCTACAAAATCATATAGTCTGGCTATGCTCTATCTTCACCACACAAAATATTTAAATCATGCACAACCCCGATGACAAGCCAAGCAATTGTTTCATACTTTTGATGTTCTCAAACTTTTTCAATCTTCATGCAATATATGAGCGTGAGCCATGGATATAGCACTATATGTGGAATAGAATGGTGGTTGTGGAGAAGACAAAAAAAGGAGAATATAGTCTCACATCAACTAGGCGTATCAACGGGCTATGGAGATGCCCATCAATAGATATCGATGTGAGTGAGTAGGGATTGCCATGCAACGGATGCACTAGAGCTATAAGTGTATGAAAGATGTTGAAAGAAACTAAGTGGGTGTGCATCCAACTTGCTTGCTCATGAAGACCTAGGGCATTTTGAGGAAGCCCATCATTGGAATATACAAGCCAAGTTCTATAATGAAAAATTCCCACTAGTATATGAAAGTGATATCATAAGAGACTCTCTATCATGAAGATCATGGTGCTACTTTGAAGCACAAGTGTGGAAAAAGGATAGTAGCATTGTCCCTTCTCTCTTTTTCTCTCATTTTTTATTTTTATTTGGGTCTTTTCTCTTTTTTATGGCCTCTTTTTTTATTTTTTGTCCGAAGTCTCATCCCGACTTGTGGGGGAATCATAGTCTCCATCATCCTTTCCTCACTTGGGACAATGCTCTAATAATGATGATCATCACACTTTAATTACTTACAACTCAAGAATTACAACTCAATACTTAGAACAAAATATGACTCTATGTGAATGCCTCCGGGGGTGTACCGGGATGTGCAATGATGCATGAGTGACATGTATGAAGAATTATGAACGGTGGCTTCGCCACAAATACGATGCCAACTACATGATCATGCAAGAAATATGACAATGATGAAGCGTGTCATGATAACGGAATGGTGGAAAGTTGCATGGCAATATATCTCGGAATGGTATGGTGGCTGTTTTGAGGAAGGTATATGGTGGGTTTAAGGTACCGGCGAAAGTTGCGCGATACTAGAGAGGCTAGCAATGGTGGAAGGGTGAGAGTGCGTATAATCCATGGACTCAACATTAGTCATAAAGAACTCACATACTTATTGCAAAAATCTATTAGTTATCGAAACAAAGTATTACACGCATGCTCCTAGGGGGATAGATTGGTAGGAAAAGACCATCGCTCGCCCCGACCGCCACTCATAAGGAAGACAATAAATAAATAAATCATGCTCCGACTTCATCACATAATGGTTCACCATACGTGCATGCTACGGGAATCACAAACTTCAACACAAGTATTTCTCAAATTCACAACTACTAAACTAGCATGACTCTAATATCACCATCTCCATATCTCAAAACAATTATCGAGTATCAAACTTCTCATAGTATTCAATGCACTTTCTATAAAAGTTTTTATATTATTCCTAAAAGCAAATTTCCATGTTGTTCTAAAGGACTCTCAAAATAATATAAGTGAAGCATGAGAGATCAATTATTTCTATAAAATAAAACCACTGCCGTGCTCTAAAAGATATAAGTGAAGAATTAGAGCAAAATATATATATAGCTCAAAAGATATAATTGAAGCACATAGAGTATTCTAATAAATTTCAAATCATGTGAGTCTCTCACAAAAGGTGTGTAAATCAAGTATGATTGTGGTAAACTAAAAAGCAAAGACTCAAATCATACAAGACGCTCCAAGCAAAACACATATCATGTGGTGAATAAAAATATAGCTCCAAGTAAAGTTACCGATAGACGAAGACGAAAGAGGGGATGCCTTTCGGGGCATACCCAAGCTTAGAGTTTTTGGTGTCCTTGAATTTTACCTTGGGTTGCCATGGGCATCCCCAAGCTTAGGCTCTTGCCACTCCTTGTTCCATAATCCATCAAATCTTTACCCAAAACTTGAAAACTTCACAACACAAAACTCAAAATAGAAAATCTCGTGAGCTTCGTTAGCGAAAGAAAACAAAACACCACTTCAAGGTACTGTAATGAACTCATTATTTATTTATATTGGTGTTAAACCTACTGTATTCCAACTTCTCTATGGTTTATAAACTCTTTTACTAGCCATAGATTCGTCAAAATAAGCAAACAACACAAGAAAAACAGAATCTGTCAAAAACAGAACAGTCTGTAGTAATCTGTAGGTTTCGACCACTTCTGGAACCCTAAAAATTCTAAAATAAATTTCTGAACATGATGAATTTCTCTATTAATCATCTGCAAAAAAATTAACTAAATATCACCTTCCAAAGAAAAATGGCAGCAATTCTCGTGAGTACTAAAGTTTCTGTTTTTTTACAGGAAGATCAAAAAGACTTTTCCCAAGTCTTCCCAACGGTTCTACTTGGCACAAACACTAATTAAACACAAAAAACACAACCAAAACAGAGGCTAGATAAATTATTTATTACTAAACAGGAGCAAAAAGCAAGGAATAAAAATAAAATTGGGTTACCTCCCAACAAGCGCTATCGTTTAACGCCCCTAGCTAGGCATAAAAGCGAAGATAGATCTAGGTATTGTCATCTTTGGTAGGCAATCCATAAGTGGCTCTCATAATAGATTCGTATGGTAATTTAATTTTCTTTCTAGGGAAGTGTTCCATGCCTTTCCTTAATGGGAATTGGAATCTAATATTCCCTTCCTTCATGTCAATAATTGCACCAATCGTTCTAAGGAAAGATCTACCAAGAATAATAGGACATGAAGGATTGCAATCTATGTCAAGAACAATGAAATCTACGGGAACATAGTTCCTATTTTCAACAATAAGAACATCATTAATTCTTCCCATAGGTTTCTTAATAGTGGAATCCGCAAGGTGCAAGTTTAAAGAACAATCATCAAAATCACGGAAACCTAGCAAATCACATAAAGTTTTTGAAATCGTGGAAACACTAGCACCCAAATCACACAAAGAATAGCACTCATGATCTTTAATTTTAATTTTTATTGTAGGTTCCCACCCATCATAAAGTTTTCTATGGATAGAAACTTCCAACTCAACTTTTTCTTCATAAGATCGCATCAAAAGCATCAACGATATGTTTAGTAAAAGCTTTATTTTGACTACAAGCATGAGGAGAATTTAGCACGGATTGCAACAAGGAAATACAATCTATCAAAGAGCAATTATCATAATTAAATTCCTTGAAATCCAAGATAGTGGGTTCATTGCTATTTAAAGTTTTAACCTCTTCAATCCCACTTTTAACAATTTTTGCATCAAGATCTAAAAACTCCGAATTTTTGGAACGCCTTGTAGGTAAAGGTGGCTCATCTTCAGTCCCATAATTATGAAGATTCATATTGCAAAACAAATATTTAATAGGAGACACATCAATAACTTTTAGATCTTCATCTTTATTTTCATACTCTTCTGGTTTAGCGGCCATCTTATTAACTAAAGTGGCCCGCTTATCAGAAATTTGGGCAATTAATTTTTAAAGATGAGCAAACTGAGATTTCAAACCATAAAATTCTTTAGACATATCATCGAGCCCTTTATTCATGAAACTGATAAAACCTTTTTGTTCTTTAAGCTCGTTTCTAAAGAAATTATTATGCTCAAACTGCAAGGACATAAAACTTCTGATGTTGTTTTCGATTTCTTCCAACCTTTTAAGGTGAAGATCAACACCTTTTGGTAAAGTCATAAGGGCAACAGGCAACAAGAGGCAAACAGAAAGAGAGCATGAGATGAAAAGAGAGGGCGGATAAAACGGCAAGGGTGAAGTGGGGTAGAGGAAAACGAGAGGCAAATGGCAAATAATGTAATTCGAGGGATAAGAGTTTGTGATGAGTACTTGGTATGTCTTGACTTGTGCGTAGACTCCCCGGCAATGGCGCCAGAAATGGCTTGTTGTCGGGAGTCAAATCTTGACTTGACTTGGTGCGAATCTCCCCGGCAACGGCGCCAGAAATCCTTCTTGCTACCTATTGAGCACTGCGTTGGTTTTCCCTTGAAGAGGAAAGGGTGATGCAGTAAAGTAGCGTAAGTATTTCCCTCAGTTTTTGAGAACCAAGGTATCAATCCAGTAGGAGATCAAGCTCGAGTCCCACGCACCTACACAAACAAATAAGAACCTCGCAACCAACGCGATAAAGGGGTTGTCAATCCCTTCACGATCACTTACAAGAGTGAGATCTAATAGATATGATAAGATAATATTTTTGGTATTTTTATGATAAAGAGAAATAAAGATGCAAAGTAAAATAAATGGCAATAGAAATAGCTAAGTGTTGGAAGATTAATATGATGGAAGATAGACCCGGGGGGCATAGGTTTCACTAGTGGCTTCTCTCAAGAGCATAAGTATTACGGTGGGTAAACGAATTACTGTCGAGCAATTGATAGAAAAGCGAATAATTATGAGAATATCTAGGTATGATCATGTATATAGGCATCACGTCCACGACAAGTAGACCGAAATGATTCTGCATCTACTACTATTACTCCACACATCGACCGCTATGCAACATGCATCTAGAGTATTAAGTTCATAAGAACAGAGTAATGCTTTAAGTAAGATGTCATGATGTAGAGGGATAAACTCATGCAATATGATATAAACCCCATCTTTTTATCCTCGATGGAAACAATACAATACGTGTCGGTTCCCTTTCTGTCACTGGGATCGAGCACGGCAAGATTAAACCCAAAGCTAAACACTTCTCCCATTGCAAGAAAGATCAATCTAGTAGGCCAAATCAAACTGATAATTGAAAGAGACTTGCAAAGATAAACCAATCATACATAAAAGAATTCAGAGGAGAATCAAATATTGCTCATAGATAAACTGGATTATAAACCCACAATTCATCGGATCTCGACAAACACACCGCAAAAGAAGATTACATCGAATAGATCTCCAAGAAGATTGAGGAGAACTTTATATTGAGATCCAAAGAGAGAGAAGAAGCCATCTAGCTAATAACTATGGACCCGTAGGTCTGAAATAAACTACTCACACATCACCGGAAAGGCCATGGAGTTGATGTAGAGGCCCTCCGTGATCAATGCCCCCTCCGGCGGAGCTCCGGAAAAGGCCCCAAGATGGGATCTCTCGGGTACAGAAGGTTGTGGCGGTGGAATTAGGTTTTCGTGGTGCCCCTGGATGTTTGGGGGGTATGTGGATATATATATAGGAGGAAGAAGTACGTCGGTGGAGCAATGTGGGGCCCACGAGGGTGGAGGGCGCGCCCAGGGGGGTAGGCGCGCCCCCTGCCTCGTGCCCTCCTTGATCGTTTCTTGACGCCCACTCCAAGTCTCCCGGATCACGTTTGTTGAAAAAATGACGTTCCCGAAGGTTTCATTCCGTTTGGGCTCCGTTTGATATTCCTTTTCGGCGAATCTCTAAAATAGGCAAAAAACAACAATTTGGGCTGGGCCTCTGGTTAGTAGGTTAGTCCCAAAAATGATATAAAAGTGTAAAATGAAGCCCATTAACATCCAAAATAGATAATATAAAAGCATGGAGCAATCAAAAATTATAGATACGTTGGAGACGTATCATATCGCGTTGTGGTTTTTGATGTGTAGGTAAGCACGGTTCTTGCTCAGCCCATAGCAGCCACGTAAAACTTGCAATGTAGCAACCCGACCTCAGACAGTCAAGTCTCTGTGCTTAAGTGTCATCCCTGGATCGGTATGCTGACACACGCAGTACTCGAGGATTTATAACAGAGGTAAATCACATGTATAAAGTAACGTAAATACTATTACCTCAATCCAAATAGCGGAAGTAACAAGGTTGTGGATTCCCATCAACACCAGCGGCAAAGTTGAGTGTAGAAATCGTAACCCTAACGTATCACTTACTCGTCGTAAGATTCCTGCAACATGAGACGTTGTAGCCACAAAGGGTCAGTACATTGAATGTACTGGCAAATTCACACCATAGGATAATGATGAATAATAACTATTACTACATGCATATATGGCTGGCGGAGGCTGTAGGGTTAATATGTTTTGCGAAAAGCCAATTTTTCCCTACTGCAAAAGAATAAATTTTATTTAACTACAAAGTTTATTGAAAACATTGTGAAGGTAAACCCCCTCTCAATCCCAATTAAAAGTAATCATTAACAACCCAACAAATTAATTATAGAGTGATGAGATCAACATGATAATCCAAGAACCAGATACTCAAGATTGTCCATAACCGGGGACACGGCTAATCATGATTAGTTTGTACACTCTGCAGAGGTTTGCGCACTTTTCCACACAAGACTCGATCTCCTCCGTTGGGATTCTCGCACTACATGGTGTTTGAGAAACGGATGACCGAGACATAGTCTTTCAGAAGCGCTAGCACCTTACGATCGGGTAGACCGTTACACCTACTTTCCCCTACATCTGCTAGTCTACCACTGTAAGAGTTTGCACAACTTAATCAACTATGCTAGAGCCCATAGTAGCTTGTGGCTGCACACGGAAGTTTCTAGCATGAATAATCTCATGATCCCTCTAAGCCTGGGTGGCGGTCCATAAAGAAAAACAGGCAATCACTGGAATACCCAGGTGCCTCAATCCACCCAGATGTGTATTAAAGTTGCCACCTTAAGTTTAACCATTAATTAACAATCTCACATCTGTCATGGAATACACTCAAACCCAATCCACATCTACGAGCATAGCATGGCAATATAAGCATAACGTAATAGTAACTCCCAAGGTTTGAATGCAGGGCAATAGGTTCCTACCTTATCAAGTACTTCCCAATACCCACATGTTATCAATCCTACTCATGCAATGTTTGAGGGTGAAACTAATGCATAAAAACTGGGATGAAAGGGATATGATCAAAGTGTGAACTTGCCTGTACTGTTGATGAAGATGATTCGCACTCAAAACTCTTGATAGTTCTACTCGTCGCACTTCGGTCAATCTATCGTAAGCAAGCAATAGTAACCACACATAAGCAATCAAACAAAAGAATCGAAGAAAAGATCACGGAAAACAAGAAAATAACTCTTGCAACATAAAACAGTTTCTAACAGTACCAAAATTAGGTGGATTTGGCCTTATCAGAAAGTTTAGGTCAAGAGCTTCGCTTTGCAAAAAGTATCAACTCAAACGGAGTTACGGAACTCAAGTTATGAACAAAAGAAGGTTGAATATGAATCTGAACAAATTTCGAAATTTGAAAATTTCAAAGTTGACATGACAGGTTAACTGGATAGGTGAAAACAAGACGAAACTATAGGCGTTGGTTTCATCTAATTTGGATGAACGAGTAAAAAGTTATGGCTATTTGAAAAAAAATCAGGGCCAAGCTGTTTTACGGAAGTAAAATAACTACGACTGAGAAAAATTATATGTCTAATATATAAATACAGAGACTAATTGATAATCTAATTATTCTACTGTACTAGTCTATAAATAATAAGCTACGGAAGTATATATGAAGAAAGATACCTTCATAAGGTAGAGAAAAAAACTTCGAAGAGAGGAGACAATTTCTAGAAGTCCCGCCGGAGAAAAGAAATAATTTTTCTTTAGTGAATCTAGTCAAACCAAAATATTAATTTAATCCGAATCTGATGATTTTTGAAGGCTCTATGGGTCTATATTTATTGGCGGAATAGAGGTTTAGAGGTCAAAGACTAGGCAATGTGGGACTAAACGTAGATGAAAAGAATAGAAACGGAGAAGAAAAGAGGCGGCTCGCATGGGCCTAAAGGCCTTCGGCCGGCCGCGCGCGCACGCTGCCGCTGCAGCTTTTTTTTGAAACAGAATTCGGCCTAAGGAAAAAAATGAAAAGGCTGGCTGGGCCTGGCCCATGTAGGAGAGAAGAAAAACTAAAGTGAGGGGGCGCCCGATACCACTATGCAGCGCACGTGGGCGACAAATAATTATGGGCTGCATGTACAGTTTTTTAAAATAGAAACATAAAAGGAAACTGAAAAACGAAAATAAAATAAAATTTTTATATAGGCATATTATATATCAAAATTTTTAGAAAAAGATTTTCTACGACATGAACATTTTTCTAACGTCAAATAAAATCCGCAGAAATTCTAATAATTCAAATAGTGCTTCTGCTCTAATAAAATCCAATAAAAATCATTTTAAAAATACCAAAATAATTTCAAAATTATTTATCTCCAATTTTCTGATGTAGGGAATCATTTTACCCTAATTTTTGTATATTTTATTTTTGGAGAAAATAATTTGAATACAACCCAAATAACTTCAAATTGAAAATAATTTCCACAAGGACTTTGAATTTGATCCTTTTAAACTCCCAACTCATATTTCATATGTTTTGAAGAAGTCATTTTATCTTCGCTCGTGAAAATCATTGAGTTTCTTAAAGTTTCTGAATTGGAAAATATTTCCAAATGGAATTCTAATATTTCAAAAACCCTTTTTATTTATTTAAATGGAAGAAGTCATGTCATCTTCTCTCCAGGGTTTTATGATGAAAAGAATTTGAATTCACGGAGATCATAAATGCAAAAATGAAAGTTTGGGAAAGTACTTTTATTCCCTCTCATTTAACTTTCAAAAAGGTTTCGAATTCACTCACTTTCAGTCAATCAATCACTCAACAATCAAACAAACAATCAAATCTATCTATTTATTATAACATTCCAAAATTTAGAATTTTGGGATGTTACAAACCTACCACCCTTAAAATGAATCTCGTCCTCGAGATTCGGAGAGGCTAGAAAGAAATAGCTTGGGTTTGGGGGTCTTCTCGAAATCCATCGATCATCACAGGGGGTCTGGGGTGCTACCACCCTTAGAAACATGATTACTGTTCCATGTAAACTCATTTACTCCTCCTTATTCTTGACGGGGCCGTCTTCTCAAATTATCAGGAAAATTCCTTCTCTGGGCTCTTCCGGTAGTGGCATAACCTTTACCGCAATTCTTCTATCCTTTCATCTTGGTAAGGTTCTTCCATGACTGGGTCTTCTTAGCTGACGGGTCTGGCGCCAAAACTAAACAACTATCGATATCTCATGGTGGTCATCAATTCATGGTTTCTCCTGCAGGGAAGGGGCCTGGTTGATCCTCACGGTATAACCTATGGTTAGCAAAAGGTTCCTTGTACTAGGGAAAAATTGCTATACCATTCTAAGGTTTAAACAAGGTTTTGATCGTCATCTCTATACTATAGGTAAGTCACTCAGATTTACCATCCCATATAGCAAGGCGAATAATAAGAGTAAGTCGGTATGGTGATCAATCCATCCCGCACCCAAATCATTACCCTGTATATGGTTTAGTGAATCTAGCATTCTAACACTTGGTCATCCTCACAAGCATTGCAGAATTTCTCTTGTCGATGAACTGGGTTCGGATAAATCCATGGATTCTGCAAGCCAAACAATCATCTATCGTTCCTTCACCACTCTCAGGTTTTGCATTACTCCTATAAAATCATCAGCGGGTAAGGTTGTAATCTCTTCCAGGGTTTTTCCTTCAGCAAGAGTGTGCTTGCTTCTTGGCAGGTCCGGGGGCATGTGGGTTATGGCCCATCTCATCACTTGTAAACCTTGAACTCATCCTCGGGGCAACTGATCGTTATTCCAACATCCAACTTCCAGCTTCCTAGCATACTTAAAATCCATCCAATTGTATTGTCTCCCTTCCTTCTATTTGTACAAGACTAAGACGTGGTTACTCAAACTCATCATGGAGTTGCAATTGCTCCATATTTCCAACATCATACCTCCTTTATCCAATAGTACTTCATCTCTTCATACTCTTGGGGATATCCCACATACCGAAATAAAACTTATACTTATGAAGTCCACTCCGTGGTACATCATTATCCTTGCTAGGGGTCAAATCTCCTCACAGGGTACTACCATCCTTAAATGTTCCAACCATCCATAGACCATATTTCTCATATCCTCGAAAATGGTCAAACTCTTGCTTCATAGGGTAAAATCCAATCAGTACCAACGAGGCTAACTTAATTTATTCTCCAATGATTACAATCTCCTGCTTTTCCATTACATGCCTCAACTCAACACCTCAATACAAAAGAGTTGTTCCCACTACTTCTACTACTACATTTCTTTCTTGCAAACTCAACTATTTAGCTCAAGGCTCCTTCTCTTTGGGACAATCTCTGGCAGAGTGCCCTACTTCATTACAGCAGAAACATATTACTTCTGACAAGTCTCGAGGTTTCCTTTTTGGGCAACGGCTGAGGTAGTGCCCTGACTCCTTGATCACATTTGGTCCAAACAACTGACGGTCTCCAACTTCATCCCACATCAACGGTGTTTGGCTCCTTCTCCCATACAAAGCTTCAAAAGGGGTCATCTTCAAACTGGCTTGGTAACTGTTGTTGTATGAGAACACCATGTAAGGTAGATTATCATCCCTACTAGATCCATAATTTAGCGCACACGCTCTCAGCATGTCCTCCAGAATCTGATTGACTCTCTCGGTCTGTCCATCTGTCTGTGGATGAAAGGTTGTACTGAACTCTAGCCTAGTACCCAAAGTCTGGTGCAACTGATTCCAAAACTTGGAGATAAATTGTGTTCCTCTATCTGATACGATGGTCCTCGGAACTCCATGCAGACATACGATCCTGGTCATATATATCTTGGCCAACTTTGCACTTGTATAGGTGGTTTTCACTGGGATAAAGTGAGCCACTTTGGTCAAGCGAATCAGCTACTACCCAGATAGAATCATATCCCGATCGGGTTCTGGGAAATCCGGTAATGAAATCCATGACAAGCTTATCCCACTTCCATTCGGGTATCGACATAGGCTGTAGTAATTCTGCTGGCTTCTGATGCTCTACCTTTACTCTCTGGTATACATCACCTACGACTACATACTCTGCAATATCCTTATTCATACCAGTCCGCCAAAAACGCTCCTTCAAATCCAAATACATCTTGGTGTTTCCAGGGCGAATCGAGTATGGTGAGTCATGAGCCTCCTGAAGTATTAACTTCCTGATCTTTGCATTATTGGGCACATATACACGGTCCTCGAACCATAAGGTGTCGTGCTCATCCTTACGAAAACCTTTGGCCTTTCCTTTGCTCATCCCCTCTTTTACCTCAGCAATCTCTTTGTCATCCTTCTGAGCTTCACGGATCTTTCCCAACAATGTAGACTGAACTTCCATTGCTGCAACAGAACCTTTGGGAACAATCTCCAACCGAAGTTCCTTGAGATCCTTGGCTAACTCCTTTGGTAATCCTCCGATTATGAGGGTATTCGTCCTTGTTTTCTTTATAGTTGTGTCCTATCTGTCCACAAAGCTTGTATG
Source organism: Triticum urartu (assembly GCF_003073215.2). Lineage (NCBI taxonomy): Eukaryota > Viridiplantae > Streptophyta > Magnoliopsida > Poales > Poaceae > Triticum > Triticum urartu. Next base: position 535,492,453 of record NC_053024.1, read on the forward strand.
CACAAGGTTTCTTCATATCCTTTCCATAAGGCCTCAATTTCTGGGACACAAGCCAAGACTTTAACAAAGTCCACTTAAATTCCTTCCAAGTGGTTACTCCTTACCATCCATTGATGGTTTGTTACATCCTCTACCAGGTAGTGGCACCTTTCAAAGCACTCAAGAGCATGTTGGGCCATATCCTTTCCAGTTATAGTGTTATTCTCCATATGATCCTCCATGTTCTGAATCCATCGGTCTGTCTCCAATTGACTCATCGGTCCAGAAAATATGGTTTCATCTCCATTCATCCTCTATTGGGTCCAGGGGTTTGGGGTGGGGTAAGAGATATAGAGAGGGATACACACAATACAAACAAAAGTTTTGAAAAGACAAATTTTTATTGTGGCTGTTGGAAAAACATCAAACAAATGACAGCTCACAATCGTCGCATCTAACGTAGGGATATAACTGGGGTTTGGTCTTCTAAAAGTCAACATCGCCAAACTCTTCAAGTCTTGTTCATGTCTCCGATGGCTTCTTCTGATCGTGCTTGTCTTACACAAGTTTTTTTTGCCAGATCATCTCTATTGACGCGAAGTCTCTCGTGATGTCATTTAATATTTCTGGAGTTGCGTTCCAAACTTCTGGGTTTCAACATCCTTGGCATGAACCATGGTCCTACTGTCCTTCAGTTCTTGACGAATCTCATGTATCTCAAGGTTTTATTCCGCTAGCTTGGCTACTTCAGCTTCTTGCTCGTAAGTTCTTCACGAAATGCTTTCTCATCAAATACGGCTTCCTGCAGGTCCATCTTAAAATCCTTGATGTAATACTCCAGATCCTGGTGATACACTAGCTAAGATTAAAACTTCCCCTCTTGCTGATAGGTGCTCCATCATCCTTCTACCATCCAATCCTTCTGAAGAAATGCATGCTTAACTCGGCACAGTGATAATAGCATAAGCGACGATAACTCCATGGTTAGCCGTGTCTATGCCCATGTTACTGCCATGAGCTTTCATTCCATAATTGATATCTCCTGGCTTGGGGTTTTATTTACAAAAACTTTGAGTTCTAATGCTCCATGTTCCGGTCTTTCTCCAACACACCTTGATCTCGGGTATTGACAGTTTCCATAGTCTGCCAAGTTCCATAAGGGTAGTCTTCCTAGTCATACTAATCGGGAAATTCTTCAAAGTCTTCAAATTCTCCTAGTCTTCAGAGTCTTCAACAGTTGTAGTTTCCATTATCATAATGTATGGTAAAATCCTCTTCATTCTGAATGGTCTCGGTTGTCCGATATCTTGTACTTCTTGGAGTGGTCTCATCAGTCGAATCTTCGTGTGGTCAAAAGGGAAAAGGGGGTATGGTCTCACTAAAAGGGGATATTTTAATAATCTCAGAAGATAAGAGAGGTAAAAGATCTTTTTGAAAGGGAAATTTGTAGAGAAAAATCTTTGCTATGGGCTTGCCAGTTTCTAGGGGTCACGTCCTACAGTCAACATGTGCTCTGATACCATCTTGTAGTGACCCGACCTCAGACAGTCAAGTCTCTGTGCTTAAGTGTCATCCCTGGATCGGTATGCTGACACACACAGTACTCGAGGATTTATAACAGAGGTAAATCACATGTATAAAGTAACGTTAATACTATTACCTCAATCCAAATAGCGGAAGTAACAAGGTTGTGGATTCCCATCAACACCAGCGGTAAAGTTGAGTGTAGAAATCGTAACCCTAACGTATCACTTACTCGTCGTAAGATTCCTGCAACATGAGACGTTGCAGCCACAAAGGGTCAGTACATTGAATGTACTGGCAAATTCACACCATAGGATAATGATGAATAATAACTATCACTACATGCATATATGGCTGGTGGAGGCTGTAGGGTTAATATGTTTTGCGAAAAGCCAATTTTTCCCTACTGCAAAAGAATAAATTTTATTTAACTACAAAGTTTGTTGAAAACATTGAGAAGGTAAACCCCCTCTCAATCCCAATTAAAAGTAATCATTAACAACCCAACAAATTAATTATAGAGTGATGAGACCAACATGATAATCCAAGAACCAGATACTCAAGATTGTCCATAACCGGGACACGGCTAATCATGATTAGTTTGTAGACTCTTCAGAGGTTTGCACACTTTTCCCCACAAGACTCGATCTCCTCCATTGGGATTCTCGTACTACATGGTGTTTGAGAAAACGGATGACCGAGACATAGTCTTTCATAAGCACTAGCACCTTATGATCGGGTAGACCGTTACACCTACTTTCCCCTACATCTGCTAGTCTGCCACTTTAAGAGTTTGCACGACTTAGTCAACTATGCTAGAGCCCATAGTAGCTTGTGGCTGCACAAGGAAGTTTCTAGCATGAATAATCTCATGATCCCTTTGAGCCTGGGTGGCGATCCATAAAGAAAAACAAGCAATCACTGTAATACCCAGGTGCCTCAATCCACCCAGATGTGTATTAAAGTTGCCATCTTAAGTTTAACCATTAATTAACAATCTCACATCTGTCATGGAATACATTCAAACCCAATCCACATCTACGAGCATAGCATGGCAATATAAGCATAACGTAATAGTAACTCCCAAGGTTTGAATGCAGGGCAATAGTTTCCTACCTCATCAACTACTTCCCAATACCCACATGCTATCAATCCTACTCATGCAATGTTTGAGGGTGAAACTAATGCATAAAAACTGGGTATGAAAGGGATATGATCAAAGTGTGAACTTGCATGTACTGTTGATGAAGATGATTCGCACTCCAAACTCTTGATAGTTCTACTCGTCACACTCCGGTCAATCTATCGTAAGCAAGCAATAGTAACCGCACATAAGCAATCAAGCAAAAGAATCGAAGAAAATATCACGAAAAACTTCAAAAACAAGAAAATAACTCTTTCAACATAAAACAGTTTCTAACAGTACCAAAATTAGGTGGATTTGGCCATATCAAAAAGTTTAGATCAAGAGCTTCGCTTTGCAAAAAGAATCAACTCAAACGGAGTTACGGAACTCAAGTTATGAACAAAAGAAGTTTGAATATGAATCTGAATCTAAACAAATTTCAAAATTTCAAAATTTCAAAAAGTTGACATGACAGGTTAACTGGATAGCTGAAAACAAGACAGAACTATAGGCGTTGGTTTCATCTAATTTGGATGAACGAGTAAAAAGTTATGACTATTTGAAAAAATCAGGGCCAAGCTGTTTTAAGGAAGTAAAATAACTACGGCTGAGAAAATTCTATGTCTAATGTATAAATACAGAGACTAATTGATAATCTAATTATTCTACTGTACTAGTTTAGAAATAATAAGCTACGGAAGTATATATGAAGAAAGATACCTTTATAAGGTAGAGAAAAAAAAGACTTTGAAGAGAGGAGACAATTTCTAGAAGTCCCACCGGAGAAAAGAAATAATTTTTCTTTAGTGAATCTAGTCAAACCAAAATATTGATTTAATCCAAATCGGATGATTTTTGAAGGCTCTATGGGTCTATATTTATTGGTGAAAGAGAGGCTTAGAGGTCAAAGACTAGGCAATGTGGGACTAAACATAGATGAAAAGAAAAGAAACGAAGAAGAAAAGAGGCGGCTTGCGTGGGCCTAAAGGCCTTCGGCCGGCCGCGCGCGCATGCTGCCGCTGCAGCTTTTTTTTGAAACAAAATTCGGCCTAAGAAAAAAAATGAAAAGGCTGGCTGGGCCTGGCCCATGTAGGAGAGAAGAAAAACTAAAGTGAGGGGGCGCCTGATGCCACTATGCAGCGCACGTGGGCAACAAATAATTATGGGCCGCATGTACAATTTTTTTAAATAGAAACAAAAAGGGAAATTGAAAAACGAAAATAAAATAAAAATTTTATATAGGCATATTATATATCAAAATTTTTAGAAAAAGATTTTTTACGACATGAACATTTTTGTAACGTCAAATAAAATCCACAGAAATTCAAATAATTCAAATAGTGCTTCTGCTCTAATAAAATCCAATAAAAATCATTTTTAAAATACCAAAATAATTTCAAATTTATTTATCTCCAATTTTCTGATGTAGGGAATCATTTTACCCTAATTTCTGTATATTTTATTTTTGGATAAAAATAATTTCAATACAACCCAAATAACTTCAAATTGAAAATAATTTCTAAAAGGACTTTGAATTCGATCCTTTTAAACTTCCAACTCATATTTCATATGTTTTGAAGAAGTCATTTTATCTTCGCTCGGGAAAATCATTGAGTTGCTTAAAGTTTCTGAATTGGAAAATATTTCCAAATGGAATTCAAATATTTCAAAAACCCTTTTCATTTATTTAAATGGAAAAAGTCATGTCATCTTCTCTCGAGGGTTTTATGATGAAAAGAATTTGAATTCACGGAGATCATAAATGCAAAAATGAAAGTTTGGGAAAGTCCTTTATTCCCTCTCATTTAACTTTCAAAAAGGTTTTGAATTCACTCACTTTCAGTCAATCAAGCACTCAACAATCAAACAAACAATCAAATCTATCTATTTGTTATAACATTGCAAAATTTAGAATTTTGGGATGTTACATGCAACAACAAAGTAGAGGACGTCTAACTTGTTTTTGCAGGGCATGTTGTGATGTGATATGGTCAAGACATGATGCTAAATTTTATTGTAAGAGATGATCATTTTTTGTAATAGAATTATCGGCAACTGGCAGGAGCCATATGGTTGTCGCTTTATTGTATGAAATGTAATCGCCATGTAATTGCTTTACTTTATCACTAAGCGGTAGCGATAGTCGTAGAAGCAATAGTTGGCAAGAAGACAACGATGCTTCGATGGAGATCAAGGTGTCAAGCCGGTGACGATGGTGATCATGACAATGCTTTGGAGATGGAGATCAAAGGCACAAGATGATGATGGCCATATCATATCACTTATATTGAGCATGTGATGTTTATCCTTTATGCATCTTATTTTGCTTAGTTCGGCGGTAGTATTATAAGATGATCTCTCACTTAATTTCAAGGTACAAGTGTTCTCCCTGAGTATGCACCGTTGCTACAGTTCGTCGTGCCGAGACACCAAATGATGATCGGGTGTGATAAGCTCTACATTCACATACAATGGGTGCAAGCCAGTTTTGCACACGCAGAATACTCAGGTTAAACTTGATGAGCCTAGCATATGCACATATGGCCTCGGAACACAGAGACCGAAAGGTCGAGCGTGAATCATATAGTAGATATGATCAACATAGTGATGTTCACCATTGAAAACTACTCCATCTCATGTGATGATCGGACATGGTTTAGTTGATATGGATCATGTGATCACTTAGATAATTAGAGAGATGTCTATCTGAGTGGGAGTTCTTAAGTAATTTGATTAATTGAACTTTAATTTATCATGAACTTAGTACCTGATTGTATTTTGCATGCCTATGTTGTTGTAGATTGATGGCCCGTGTTGTTGTTCCGTTGAATTTTAATGCATTCCTAGAGAAAGCTAAGTTGAAAGAGGATGGTAGCAACTACACGGACTGGGTCCATAACTTGAGGATTATCCTCATTGCTGCATAGAAGAATTACATCCTGGGAGCACCGCTAGGTGACAAACCTGCTGTAGGAGCAACGGCAGATGTGGTGAACACCTGGCATGTAAGTGCATCTAGTGCCACCCCTAGTTGGTTTTGGAGTATTGACGACAAACCTAATTGAGGGACTAATGTGTTTGTGAGAATTGCAGGATAACATAGGTAGAAGTCCCTCATTGATTCGTTTTTACTACCAGAGATGACCCCTAAAACTTTATGAAGACACTGAAGTCAAAGGTGGTATATGAAGATATTCACATTGAAGACTATGACAAGAGAAGACACGATATGAAGCCTATGGAGCTCGAAGACTTAGATCTTTCGTAGTTCTTTTTATTTTGTGTTGAGTCATAGGAACCACCGTACTGTTAAGTGGGGTCCAAGAGAACCAGTCAGAATGACTGAAGTGATGCCTAAACCAAAAACCTATGTCTTCGAGTGAAGACTATGAGAGCGAATCTTGTCCAGAGTCGGACAAGTCAGCTTTGCTTGTAGCCCAAGTAAAGTTGCCGTGTGAGTTTGAAATCTGACCGTTGGGACACGTGTCAGTTCCTTAGTGACCCAGGGTCATTTCGGACAAATCAGGTCGGGTTGCCAAGTGGCTATAAATAGCCCACCCCCTACAACCATAAACGGTTGGCTGCTCAGATTAAAAGTACGGCTTTTGTCGTTTGAGAGCAACCCACCTCGAAGCCTTTGAGAGAGAATTCCCTGCGAGGATAAAGCCCTAACCACCAGAGCCAGAGAGAATTGGGCATCACTTAAGTCTTCTTGTCTGTGTGATCTGAAGACTTATTACACTTGAGGACTGTGCATCCTCCAGCCGGTTAGGTGTCACGTTTTGAGCATCCAAGAGACATTGTGGATTGCCGGTGAACGAAGTTTGTGAAGGTTTGGGAGTCTACCTTGAAGACTTACCAGAGTGATTGGGCGAGGTCTATGTGACCTTAGCTCAAGGAGAATACGGTGAGGACTGGGTGTCCTGAGCTGCGTGTTCAGGACTGGGTGTCCCGAACTGTGTGTCCTAAGGTTTAAATACCTAGCCACTCCAACCAGACGTATAGTTGTCACAGCAACTGGAACTGGTCCAACAAATCATTGTCTTCAACGAGTCACTGGTTTCATCTTCACTTCACTTTACTTACTGTTACTCCTTGTGAAGTCATTGTATGTTTGCTCTATCATTTGTCTTCACTAAGTGACTGCGTGTTCTGTTTGGCTTCACAATATCTTCCTACCTGATCCTTACTACCTACCTGCTATTAGTCTTTGTGCTTTCACTTCATTGAATACTTGACTGTGGTTTGCCTAGTGTAGCCTACCTTCCGCTGCATGGTAATAGGTTTAATTTTATCGTTTGTCTTCAAAACTCCCATGTTCTGAAGACTTTCATAAAAATCGCCTATTCACCCCCCTCTAGTCGATATAACGCACTTTCATGGCAGAGCAAAGCTGATGACTACTCGATAGTTCAGTGTGCCATGCTTTACGGCTTAGAACCGGAACTTCAAAGACGTTTTCAACGTCATGGAGCATATGAGATGTTCCAGGAGTTGAAGTTAATATTTCAAGCAAATGCCCGAATTGAGAGATATGAAGTCTCCAATAAGTTCTACAGCTGCAAAATGGAGGAGAATAGTTCTGTCAGTGAACATATACTCAGAATGTCTGGGTACCACAACCACTTGACTCAGCTGGGAGTTAATCTTCCTGATGATAGTGTCATTGACAGAGTTCTTCAATCGCTGTCACCAAGCTACAAGAGCTTCGTGATGAACTATAATAAGCAAGGGATGGATAAGACTATTCCCGAGCTCTTCGCAATGCTAAAGGCTGCGGAGGTAGAAATCAAGAAGGAGCATCAAGTGTTGATGGTCAACAAAACCACTAGTTTCAAGAAAGGGGGTAAAGGGAAGAAGGGGAACTTCAAGGAGAACAGCAAGCCAGTTGCTGCTCAAGTGAAGAAACCCAAGTTTGGACCTAAGCCTGAAACTGAGTGCTTCTACTGCAAAGGGACTGGTCACTGGAAGCGGAACTGCCCCAAGTATTTGGCAGAGAAGAAGGATGGCAAAGTGAAAGGTATATTTGATATACATGTTATTGATGTGTACCTTACTAATGCTCGCAGTAGCGCCTGGGTATTTGATACTGGTTCTGTTGCTAATATTTGCAACTCGAAATAGGGGCTACGGATTAAGCGAAGATTGGTTAAGGACGAGGTGACGATGCGCGTGGGAAATGGTTCCTAAGTCGATGTGATCGCCATCGGCACGCTACCTCTACATCTACCTTCGGGATTAGTTTTAGACCTAAATAATTGTTATTTGGTGCCAGTGTTGAGCATGAACATTATATCTGGATCTTGTTTGATGCGAGACGGTTATTCATTTAAATCAGAGAATAATGGTTGTTCTATTTATATGAGTAATATATTTTATGTTCATGCACCCTTGATGAGTGGTCTATTTTTACTAAATCTTGATAGTAGTGATACACATGTTCATAGTATTGAAGCCAAAAGATGCAGAGTTGATAATGATAGTGCAACTTGTTTGTGGCACTGCCATTTGGGTCATATCGGTGTAAAGCATATGAAGAAACTCCATTCTGATGGACTTCTGGAATCACTTGATTATGAATCACTTGGTACTTGCGAACCATGCCTCATGGGCAAGATGACTAAAACTCTGTTCTTTGGAACAATGGAGCGAGCAACAGAGTTATTGGAAATCATACATACTGATGTATGTGGTCCAATGAACATTGAGGTTCGCGACAGATATCATTGTATTCTTACCTTCACAGATGATTTGAGCAGATATGGGTATATCTACTTTTTGAAACATAAGTCTGAAACATTTGAAAAGTTCAAAGAATTTCAGAGTGAAGTGGAAAATCATCATAACAAGAAAATCAAGTTTCTACAATCTGACCGTGGAGGTGAATATTTGAGTTATGAGTTTGGTCTTCATTTGAAACAATGCGAAATAGTTTCGCAACTCACGCCACCTGGAACACCACAACGTAATGGTGTGTCCAAACGTCGTAACCGCACTTTATTAGATATGGTGCGATCTATGATGTCTCTCGCTGATTTACCGCTATCGTTTTGGGGTTATGCTTTAGAGACGGCTGCATTCATGTTAAATAGGGCACCATCAAAATCCATTGAGACGACACCTTATGAACTGTGGTTTGGCAAGAAACCCAAGTTGTCGTTTTTTAAAGTTTGGGGCTGCGATTCTTATGTGAAAAAGCTTCAACCTGATAAGCTCGAACCCAAATCGGAGAAATGTGTCTTCATAGGATACCCAAAGGAGACTGTTGGGTACACCTTCTATCACAGATCCGAAGGCAAAATATTCGTTGCTAAGAATTGATCCTTTCTAGAGAAGGAGTTTCTCTCGAAAGAAGTGAGTGGGAGGAAAGTAGAACTTGATGAGGTAATTGTACCTTCTCCCTTATTGGAAAGTAGTTCATCACTGAAATCAGTTCCAGTGATTCCTACACCAGTAAGTGAGGAAGATAATGATGATGATCATGAAGCTTCTGTAAGATCCGCACCAGAGTGGTACGGTAATCCTGTTCTGGAGGTCATGTTACTTGACCATCACGAACCTACGAACTATGAGGAAGCGATGATGAGCCCAGATTCCGCAAAATGGCTTGAGGCCATGAAATCTGAGATGGGATCCATGTATGAAAACAAAGTGTGGACTTTGGTTGACTTGCCCAATGATCGTCAGGCCATAGAGAATAAATGGATCTTCAAGAAGAAGACTGACTCTGATGGTAACGTTACTGTCTACAAAGCTCGACTTGCTGCAAAAGGTTTTCGATAAGTTCAAGGAGTTGACTACGATGAGACCTTCTCACCTGTAGCGATGCTTAAGTCCGTCCGAATCATGTTAGCAATTGCCATTTTATGATTATGAAATTTGGCAAATGGATCTCAAAACTGCATTCCTTAATGGATATCTTAAAGAAGAGTTGTATATGATGCAACCAGAAGGTTTTGTCGATCCAAAAGGTGCTAACAAAGTGTGCAAGCTCCAGCGATCCATTTATGGACTAGTGCAAGCCTCTCGGAGTTGGAATATACGCTTTGATAGTGTGATCAAAGCATATGGTTTTATGCAGACTTTTGGAGAAGCCTGTATTTACAAGAAAGTGAGTGGGAGCTCTGTAGCATTTCTGATATAATATGCAGATGAAATATTGTTGATCGGAAATAATACTGAATTTTTGAATAGCATAAAACGATACTTGAATAAGAATTTTTCAATGAAAGACCTCGGTGAAGCTGCTTATATATTGGGCATCAAGATCTATAGAGATAGATCAAGACGCTTAATTGGACTTTCACAAAGCACATACCGTGATAAAGTTTTGAAGAAGTTCAAAATGGATCAAGCAAAGAAAGGGTTCTTGCCTGTGTTACAAGGTGTGAAGTTGAGTCAGACTCAATGCCCAACCACTTCAGAAGATAGAGAGAAAATGAAAGTCATTCCCTATGCTTCAGCCATAGGTTCTATCATGTATGCAATGCTGTGTAGCAGACCTAATGTGTGACTTGCTATTAGTTTAGTAGGGAGGTACCAAAGTAATCCAAGAGTGGATCACTGGACAGCGGTCAAGAACATCCTAAAATACTTAAAAAGGACTAAGGATATGTTTCTCGTTTATGGAGGTGACAAAGAGCTCGTCGTAAACAGTTACATTGATGCAAGCTTTAACACTGATCCAGATGACTCTAAGTCACAAACCGGGTACGTATTTTTATTAAATGGTGGAGCTGTCAGTTGGTGCAGTTCCAAGCAGAGCGTCGTGGCGGGATCTACGTGTGAAGCGGAGTACATAACTGCTTCGGAAGCAGCAAATGAAGGAGTCTGGATGAAGGAGTTCACATCCGATCTAGGTGTCATACCTAGTGCATCGGGTCCAATGAAAATCTTTTGTGACAATACTGGTGCAATTGCCTTGGCAAAGGAATCCAGATTTCACAAGAGAACCAAGCACATCAAGAGACACTTCAATTCCATCCGCGATCAAGTCAAGGAGGGAGACATAGATATTTACAAGATACGTACGGATCTGAATGTTGCAGACCCGTTGACTAAGCCTCTCTCACGAGCAAAACATGATCAGCACGAAGACTCCATGGGTGTTAAAATCATTACAATGTAATCTAGATTATTGACTCTGGTGCAAGTGGGAGACTGAAGGAAATATGCCCTAGAGGCAATAATAAAGTTGTTATTTATATTTCCTTATATCATGATAAATTTTTATTATTCATGCTAGAATTGTATTAATCGGAAACTTAGTACATGTGTGAATACATAGACAAACAGAGTGTCACTAGTATGCCTCTACTTGACTAGCTCGTTGAATCAATGATGGTTATGTTTCCTGCCCATAGACATGAGTTGTCATTTGATTAACGAGATCGCATCATTAGAGAATCATGTGATTGACTTGACCCATCCGTTAGCTTAGCACGATGATCGTTTAGTTTGTTGCTATTGCTTTCTCCATAACTTATACATGATCCTATGACTACGAGATCATGCAACTCCCGAATATCGTAGGAACACTTAGTGTGCTATCAAACGTCACAACATAACTGGGTGACTATAAATATGCTCTACAGGTGTCTCTGATGGTGTTTGTTGAGTTGGCATAGATCGAGATTAGGATTTGTCACTCCGAGTATCGGAGAGGTATCTTTGGGCCTTCTCGGTAATGCACATCACTATAAGCCTTGCAAGCAATGTGACTAATGAGTTAGTTGCGGGATGATGCATTACAGAACGAGTAAAGAGACTTGCCGGTAATGAGATTTAACTAGGTATTGAGATACCGATGACCGAATCTCGGGCAAGTAACATACCGATGACAAAGGGAACAACATATGTTGTTGTGCGGTTTGACCGATAAAGATCTTCGTAGAATATGTAGGAACAAATATGAGCATTCAGGTTCCGCTATTGGTTATTGACCGAAGATGAGTCTCGGTCATGTCTACATAGTTCTTGAACCCATAGGGTCCGGACGCTTAACGTTCGGTGATGATCGGTATTATGAGTTTATGTGTTTTGATGTACTGAAGGTAGTTAGGAGTCCCCGATATGATCACGGACATGACGAGGAGTCTCGAAATGGTCGAGACATAAAGATCGATATATTGGAAGCCTATGTTTGGACATCGAAATGGTTCCGGATTAGTTCGGGCATTTTCCGGAGTACCGGGAGGTTACCTGAACCCCCCGGGGAGTATATGGGCCTTATTGGGCCTTAGTGGAATAGAGGAGAGGAAGGGAAAAGGTGGGAGGCGCGCCCCCTAGCCCAATCCAAATTGGGTGGCGGCCGGCCCCCCTTTTCCTTCCCTCTCTCCTCCCCTTCCTTCTCTCCTACTCCTACTACTTGGAAGGGGGAAATCCTACTCCCGATGGGAGTAGGACTCCCCTAGGGCACACCATAGAGGGCCGGCCCTCCTCCCTCCTCCACTCCTTTATATACGGGGGAGGGGGGCACCCCATAGAGACACAAGTTGATCATTTTCTTAGCAGTGTGCGGTGCCCCCCTCCACCATAATCCACCTCAGTTATATCGTCGTAGTGCTTAGGCGAAGCCCTACACCGGTAGCTTCATCATCACCGTCATCACGCCGTCGTGCTAACGAAACTCTCCCTCGACACTCAGCTGGCTCAAGAGTTCGTGGGACGTCACCGAGCTGAACATGTGCAGATCGCGGAGGTGCCGTACTTTCGGTACCAGGATCGGTCGGATCGTGAAGATGTGCGACTACATCAACCGTGTTGTCATAACGCTCCCGCTTACGGTCTACAAGGGTACGTAGACAACACTCTCCCCTCTCGTTGCTATGCATCACCTAGATAGATCTTGCATATGTGTAGGATTTTTTTTGAAATTACTGCGTTCCCCAACAGATAACACCAAAGAAACTTCATATTCATAATACTCAATCCAATACAAAGAACTTCAACGAGTGCCCCAAGATTTATGCTGGAGAAACAGAAGATGAGAACATGCATCAAGCCCTATGCACAGATTACCCCAATGTCACCGCGGGAATCCGCAAGTTGAATTCAACAACACATATCAAGTGAATCAATATGATACCCCATTGTCACCACGAGTATTCATATGCAAGACATATATCAAGTGCTCTCAAATCCATAAAAGTATTCAATCCGATAACAACAAAATCTCAAAGGAAAAAAATCAATTCATCACAACAAGATAGAGAGGGGAAAACACCATATGATCTGACTATATTAACAAAGCCCGCGATACATCAAGATCATGCAATATCAAGAACACGAGAGAGAGAGAGATTAAACACATAGCTACTGGTACAAACCCTCAGCCCCGAGGGTGGACTACTCCCTCCTCATCGTGGTGGCCGCCAGGATGATGAAGATGGCCACCGGAGATGATTCCCCCCTCCGGCAGGGTGCCGGAAAGGGTCTAGATTGGTTTTTGGTGGCTATAGAGGCCTGCGGTGGTGGAACTTCTGATCTAGGTTAATCCTGAAGGGTTTTGGAATATTTGTGAATTTATCGGGTAAAGAGGGGGTGCAGGAGGCCACCGAGGTGGGCATAACCCACCTGGGCGCGCCTGGGCCCCCAGGCGCGCCCTGGTGGGTTGTGCCCCCCTCAGGGCACCCCTAGGTGTTGCTCTGGCCCATTGGTGGTCTTCTGGTCCATAAAAAATCCACAAAAAGTTTCGCGGTGTTTGGACTCCGTTTGATATTAATTTTCTGCAATGTAAAAAACATGCAAAAAACAGCAACTGGCACTTGGCACTATGTCAATAGGTTAGTCCCAAAAAATGATATAAAATGACTATAAAATGATTATAAAACATCCAAGAATGATAATATAACAGCATGGAACAATAAAAAATTATAGATATGTTGGAGACGTATCAGCGAACACGTCCGATCGCGTCCGCGTGAAGGTAATATGCCCTAGAGGCAATAATAAAGTTGTTATTTATATGTCCTTATATCATGATAAATGTTTATTATTCATGCTAGAATTGTATTAACCAGAAACTTGATACATGTGTGGATACATAGACAAAACATAGTGTCCCTAGTAAGCCTCTACTAGACTAGCTCATTAATCAAAGATGGTTAAATTTCCTAACCATAGACATGTGTTATCATTTGATGAAAGGGATCACATCATTAGGAGAATGATGTGATGGACATGACCCATCTATTCGCTTAGCATATTGATCGTTCAGTTTTATTGCTATTTCTTTCTTCATGACATGCATATTCCTTCGACTATGAGATTATGCAGCTCCCGAATACCGGAGGAATACCTTGTGTGCTATAAAACATCACAACGTAACTGGGTGATTATAAAGATTCTCTACAGGTATCTCTGAAGGTGTTTGTTCGGTTGGCATAGATCGAGATTAGGATTTGTCACTCCGAGTATCGGAGAGGTATCTTTGGGCCCTCTCGGTAATACACTTCATGATAAGCCTTGCAAGCATTGTGATTAATGAGTTAGTTATGAGATGATGTATTACGGAACGAGTAAAGAGACTTGCTGGCAACGAGATTGAACTAGGTATGAAGATACCAACGATCGAATATCGGGCAAGTAACATACCGGTGGCAAAGGGAATAACGTATGTTGTCATTACGGTACTGCCGATAAAGATCTTCGTAGAATATGTGGGAACCAATATGAGCATCCAGGTTCCGTTGTTGGTTATTGACCAGAGATGTGTCTCGGTCATGTCTACATAGTTGTCGAACCCGTAAGGTCCGCACGCTTAACGTTCGATGACGATTTTGTATTATATGAGTTATGTGATTTGGTGACCGGATGTTGTTCGGAGTCCCGGATGAGATCACGGACATGACAAGGAGTCTCGAAATGGTCGAGAGGTAATGATTCATATATTGTACGATGATATTCGGACACCGAAAGTGTTCTGGGGGTACCGGGTACATATCGGGTCACCGGAAGGGGTTCCAGGCATCCCCCCGGCAACTACATGGGCCTAATGGGCCAAGAAGGGGATAGACCAGCCCCTAGCACTACAAAAAAAATACACTTCTGTGATGATACGTGTTTGTCACAGTAGGTCATGTTTTCTTTCATGCATGTACATACATGACGATTTTATGACAAAATCAAGATAGTCATACATGTGCTATCGTAGAAGTGTTCTGTGACATTACCAAAATTATCATCATAGAAGTGTTCACTTCCATGACGATAAATGTCGCGTCATGGAAGTGCTTTCATCAAGGGTGACCCACACGTGGCATCCATCATAACGGGTCGCCGTTAAGCTATTGGGTCCGGTTTTGGATCCGATAACCCGCTAACAGCCACGACCAATGCCGATTTTCCACATGGAAAATTCTCATTGGCCGACGGAACCACGTGTCAGCTCCGCGTTGGCACATGTGTCGCTCATCCAATGGGCGAGATGCGCCTATGATATGTCGACACATGGACCGGCCCAACAGTGGCCCATTCAGGTTAAAAGGCTGGGCCTGTCAAAATAAGCGGGCCGACCCATTAGCAGCCTACTTGTCAGGCCCATTTACAAGCATGGCCCATACAAGTTACCTAGAATCGGCCCATCAAAGGCCCATTCTACATTTGACAATTTTCAGCCAATCGTTAGTTTTAGCCCGTTAACGGCCCGCTATGTCTTTGGGCCCAATTGTGGCCCGAGCTTCTTTCGGCCTATTAGCGGCCCATCGTTAGTTCGAGCCCGTTAACGGCTCGGAACGTCTTTCGGCCTTTTCTCGGCCCATTCTGCAGTTGGGCCAAATTTAGCCCGCTGTGACTTTAAGCCTATACTCGTCCCATTCGGTAAATGGGTCAACTCCTAGCCCATTTTGTCTCTCGCCCTATTAACAGCCTGCACAAAAATTGGGCCTTTGACTTTAGGTCCATTAGGGGCCCACGTTCCGTAGGGCATCATTTCAGCCCAGCGGGACTTTCGGCCTGTTAAAAGCCTAGTTTGCAAATTGGACCTCCTCTGCTCCATAACACTTTCGGCCTCTTACTGGCCCGTAAAGTAAAAGGGCCGAGACAAAATTGACATCTATTTCGGCTTGCTAGAGGCCCGTGGGCCATTTCCATTTATAAGGCCCTATCAAGCTTTTGGCCTATTAACGGCCTGCTAAGAGCCGTTGTTATGGTGGGCCACGTCACTTGGGATCCACTTAATATTATTTTGACCAACCCAATTAAGGCCCGCTTTGAGTACACATGTTTGTTCATTTGTATGGCGTCCAGGAAATGTTTGGGCGTGTTGGCCCCCGTTTCAACGATATATCATATTCAAGAATTATCCTACTCTATACTATCGCCTCTAAAAAACATACACTATACAATAAAAAGACTAAGGCATAGAAACGTAGAATAATCCTACACTATACAATAAATAAAATACAGCCGAATATACCCACTGGGCATTATAGTTCGGCTCCAGTGATAATAAAGTGTACATAAATAGCAAATTACATACACTGGACAAATAAAGCTCATACATCATGGACACGCATCAACATAACTTACCATTTGAACTATAATCTCTTCAGAAAATAGGATTGGCCGGATTTAGATAGCACAAATTCCAGTCTGCAAAATCTCCAATTCCTTCATGGTTACCTCAGTATCTTGTTTCATTTTTTGACTCCTGCATCTAATACCTGCATGTCCATTCTCAACTTGTTGATTGTACGTTGAGAATCATGTACACATTGTCTTTCCACCTCTAGTTGATGCTCGAGAACATCAGCACATTCCAATTACAATCCATAATCATTCGGTAACGGCCATGCCGCACTGCTCGCAGATCTTTGTGTTGATGTCACTTCATTCTGAAATGTTTCTATAAGTACACATGACTAGGGAAAAAATATAGTTACAATAGTGAAACGAGCAAGACAGACTATTTTGAACATGGCAAAACAGGACTAACAATAATGTTACACGTCATGAAGCATAAGCATGTGATATTTTAAAAATTATAAAAATGGTAGTCTGTGCAGCCTGCATATAGAAATCTCTCTTATCTCACCAGAGGAGCATGATGTTGGGGCCAAATCCAAAACACAGACAAGTTACAAATTTATACAGCACGTTGCGTATAAGTAAGCAAGAAGTTGGCCATTCTGTGGCTCAATTAAAGTCTTAGGGAGCATAATGAACAGCAGAGGGATTCATACAAACCTACTACGGCAAGCAAAGCTATGCAATCATTAGCCTAGTATAAACTAGATTGTGAGCCTCATGCAGTAATAGTTGGTTAATAGACTTCAAAGCTTCAGGCACACTTTGCCAGAGTAATTAAGTGGTAAGGCCTTTAATTATGTCAACTAATAGTTATACAAGTACCCAACATCAAGCATCATTGTTTGGGCATCTCATTAACTAAGGACAAATAAAGCAACTGAAAAGAGCAAATTAACTATGCCTGAAACAAACAAGGAATTGAACCGTTGAGTTGGATAGAGTGAGTTACCTTAACTAGGCACTATGTAAAAACTAGGCATACCTTCGAACTAGATCTCCAGGTACTCTTGGAGAGCCTACTTTAGTGTACAGCCAAACCTTTATGTCACCTATGAGTTAGACAATCCCCCACTACAGCAGCCCTTAGTGTTTAAATCGTTGACAAGCTTTGTTAGAGTGTTAGGTCAAGAACAACAAGTAATCAAAGCAAACAGTTCTGGTATGGCTGGCTGGTGCAAAAAAGCAATTGAACAGATGTATCAAGAAAAGAAGCAAAGAAGGAGGCTTAAAGACCATCACTTGACTGACCAGATTTAAGGGGCATTTAAACATCATGTGCAACGTATGAACTAACATAAACATTGCATATTCCAGATTCCAGATTCTACAATGGAATGCACATGTTTTAGGTTATGCCATGTATGATGATGCCTAAATGTACACTATAGCAGGCAAGAGTGATTCATCACTGCACGCACAATTGAATTGTAGGTTAAGGGCCAGTTCTATTCCGCCTTTTCAGAGCTTATTGTCAAAATAAGCCATAAAAGATGTAAAGAAGTCATTTTTGAGTTATGGGCTTGGGCTTAACTTATTTCGCTTTGGAGGGGGGTGTTTCGGGTAGAAGCTCACTAAAAATTGAAGGGAAGGGGAATAGTGAAATGACTCTGTTGTCTGCCTATATTACACTCAAAATGCAATTGCCCTGCCCACTTGCATCTCCTCTCCCCTTTCCCTCTACCTCGATCCCTTGCCTGCAATGCTAGGGTTCCTCTAGTGAGCCGTCGCCACTGGTCCCATCTGGCATGGTCCTCGACGATGCTCTGTCCAACTAGGCTACATGGCCGGCGGGTAGGGCCAAATCTCCCCGGCTACTCCTCCCTCTGGCGCCACCCCTCATTCTCATGGTCTCCAGCAGCTACTCCACTATGGTCCGTCCAACACACTACTCCGGCGGGCGCTGCACAACTAGGGTTGATGCCACACTACGGCAAAAGGCACCTTATTCCCCCTCCCCTCCTCCCAGGCCGTGGCCTTGAGGTGTTGTTGAAGGATGAGCTCATCCAACAAGGTGAGGATCTCCTCTGATTTTTTGCCAAATTTTCATTCTGATCCACTATACGATGAATTGCTATGAGCTGCTTCTGCTGCTGCTATATGATGCATTGCTATGAGCTGCTCCTGCTGCTGCTATATGATGAATTGCTATGAGTTGCTGCTACTATATGATGAATTGCTATGAGGTGCTGCTGGTATATGATGAGTTGCTATAAGCTATTCCTACTGCTGCTATATGATGAATTGCTATGAGCTGCTGCTATATGATGAGTTGCTATAAGCTATTCCTATTGCTGCTATATGATGAATTGCTATGAGCTGCTTCTGCTGCTACTATATGATGAATTGCTATGAGCTGCTCCTGCTGCTGCTATATGATGAATTGATATGAGCTGCTGCTGGTATATGATGAATTGCACACTGCTGCTGCTGTATGATGAGTTGCCATGAGCTGCTGCTGCTATATGATGCTTTTAGGTGGTGCTGCTATATGATAATAACTAGCCACTTGGACCGTCGAATTTCAATAAATAATTGTTATTCATTTAAATGTGGGTCATGTGTTCTTCGTTTAAATTAGGCAATGGGATCTCTATGGAAGATATTGACCAAAGTAGATTGTGGCAAGTAGATGGTATCTTTATATTTGCATTTTGAACAAATAGTGATGGTCTGTTTTCCTATCATATTAATTACTATAGTGGGTTCAATTTGTGATGTTTGCAAGTCAAATTAATTTTCATATGGGAAGAAAATTGACAAAATATAATGCAATCTAGACTTTTCACTGATCATACCAAAGATAAGCTGAAAAGGAAGGCAATGAAAAGAATTGGTTGGCTTATTACCTTGAGCTTATATTCACATGTGCTTATTTTCTTAGGATAACTCGTAATAACTGTCCTAATAAACTTGGCCAATAGAACTGACATACAAATAACATGTCACGATGATTGCAATGCAGGAGTGACCTACCATAGCACACTGTATAGGCTCACCGCTGCCTCTCCTTTTTTGTGATGTTCCATGAAATTGCCACATACATCTTGTACTTTTTCATTGTGTAACCCTATCTGCAAGTTGACACTGCTAATTTCATACATCTCTAGATGATAATACATTGCATATCCCTTGCGCATATTTAAACCACCAATTAACTATTGCGTGCGTAGCATAAACTAGCCATGACTTTGTGTGCTGGACTAGCAGGCACTATAAGGGAGCCTAATGTAGTGCACTGGAATTCCTACATGCCACCTATGATTTTGTGTAATGTACTACCTCTATTCCTAAATATATGTCTTTGTAGAGATTCTAGTATGGACCACATACAGATGTATATAGATGCATTTTCGAGTGTAGATTCACTCATTTTGCTATGTATGTAGCCTATAGTGGAATATCTAGAAAGACTTATATTTAGGAACGGAGGTACGAGGTAGTATCATGTATGACATCTACATATCTAATTTAGCAGCCATTAGTAGAAATCATTGTCTGCACAAAGGTATTACTAGTTGAAAATACTAGCAAAGCACGCCGGCAGGCACACAACAATACAAGAGAGAGAGAGAGACGCACTTACAAGATCATAGCAATGCCTTAGTCCAGGATCTTGGTTGGCCAAGATGTAAGATCCAGAAGAAACATCATCCATGTAGTTTTTGCCAGCTACATAACAGGTAATAGAAACATGTTAGTATATTTGAAGTACATCGGGCAGGTGATGCTGGACGGGTTTAAAGGTGAAGTACCTAGGCCATGGCGGGTGCTTGGCATCTTGACAGACGGTGGGAATCAGGTTAGAAACGTCAAGGGTGATGACGTTGCGCTGGCTGTCGGGGTCCAGTAAGGAGATCTAGAACCGTCGATTACGGTGTTTATGGAGCGGCTCCGGTAGGGTGGACTACAGTGTGGGTGAAGCGGATCTGTGGCCGTGGACGAGGGCGTCTGTGAAGTTGCTCTGGTGGTTGGGTTAAGGATGGTGTCGACGATGCGGATCTGTGGCCGTGGACGGGGCGTTAGAAGCTGCTCTAGTAGGTTGGATGAGGGTGTGACGAAGCGGATCTGTGGCCGTGGACTTGTGAGTTGGCAAAGCGGCCCCGATTGGGTTGAGATTGGTATAGGAAAAGCTAGTCCGGTAGGGTTGACGATGGTGTCGGCGAAGCGGCTCCGGTAGGGTTGAAGAAGGTGTCGGCAAAGAGGATCAGAGGCCGTCGATGGGGGCGTCGGTGGGGCGGCTCCGGGGGTGTGGACGAAGCGTCTCCGGTGGGGAGTACGAATGAGCCGCTGCAGATGCACTGTGGTTGACGAGAATACCGGCGAAGCAGATCCGGCGTTGTGGACAAGGCCAACACTGAATGGGCTGTGATACAGTGGTGGATGAGCAGTCTACTTGTTTCTAGTGGAGGTGGGAGGGGTAGATGCGGCCGCAGAAGCAGATCCGGCGAGGTGGACGCCGCTGGCAGTGAATGGGCTCTGGTATGCCGGTGGACGAGTAGTCTAGGGTTTCAAGAGGGGAGGGGTAGAAAGGCCGATGACGAACGGCGTGATGTAAGATGCTCTGGTGCTGTGGAGTTAGTTGTTTTGGCGGGAGGGGGAGAGGAAATGGGGGCGCCGTGTGGTGGGGGAACCGAAAGTTACCAAAGCAGCCCCGACCTATTATGTAGACGAGGGTGGTATTGTAACTGTTGTTCTCTGTGTACCAAGGATAAAAGGGGAATTTCGCATGCTAAAGACTAGGTGGCGGAAATTTTAGAAGGAGGCGGGAGATTTTGCTGCCGACGGGGTCGTTCGTATCCAGTTTCAACTAATTTTGGACCGTGCTAGCGGGAAGGTCATGCGAGACTATGTACATGGGGCACGCGTCAGCAGTTAATAACTGGTGTGAAGTCCACCCCAGAAAAAAGACAATAACTCGGGATGATCCGTCGATAACTTGGACATTCACATGGGCGCGGCCAATCGTACGGGTGTAGAGGCGCGTTCACAAAAAAGGGATTAAACGCTCATCCTATGTATTTCTCGTGTAAATAGATAATTTAGTGCCATTGGTGATTTACTTTAAACATAATGCATTGACGTGTTAGTGTAGAGGCGCACAAAAAGAAATGTATATTGTAGTCCCACAAAAGAAATGGATATTGTAGTCCGCTACTTAAAAGTGTTACCTCATATGATTACATAGCCTCCATTTCATAAATTGTGTACCTGTTGAATTCCTATATGAATATTACATATATTACTTCATAATAGAATGTTAAATCATCCAAGACTAATGAATTTGAATGCAATAGTAACAATGGTGCATGTACATGATAGCTACATTGGTTGTTTGAAGAAACATCATTGTAACATTGGCATGCACAATTGAAAAGGTTTATTTAGATAGAAAAAATGTGATATGTGCGTGTCCAATCTTTATAGCATTGAATCGATACTGTACCTTTGGCCATGATATGAAGTAGATATTGATTTATGTTCAAGTGATGCACGTCCATGATC